>NC_062535.1:17375940-17493440 GCF_022655615.1 Tachysurus fulvidraco | reverse complement strand
AACTGAAACAGCTCTCTAACAACTTCCACATAAGCGTCTGACGCTTAAAATGGAGGCTCTCAGTTCTGTAACTTTATCCTCGAAGACAATATAGTGACCCTGAACGTGTAGTCAGATTCATTGGCAGCTTAAGAAACCGGAAATTTCCGAATGGCTACAGAAGGATGTTTGAAAAAATACAGTATAATGCATGGCCTCTTAGGGCTTCCGTATTGATCGCATAAATGCTGACAGAATTAAGATTGGAATTATTTATAATTTTAATTTATAGTATGAACTGCTCTGAACGACATGATGTAGGTAATTTGGTTATATTAAAAAATGAAGCAATAATATGGAACGCATTTCCTTGTCCGAGTCGTCTGCCGACTCCATGTCTCTGGAACCTTGTACATTTAGTGCTCATACGTCTACATACAGCATACTGTTTAAAAAAACATTCATCATACTAAAATACACAGCATCTACAATAAGCCAGGTCCAGTTCAAGAACATAATTATAATTTTATAGTACATTCTTGTTTCTTAAAAAAATATGCTTGGTGCGTTTAAAACCTACCATATAGCATGTGGCGTCGCATAAATGGAAATAAATCAAATTAGAAATCGTTTTATCTACTGTGTGATCAGATTTTTTTTATTTATTTATTTATTTATTTATTTGAAAGGGACAATGCACATCAATCAACATTTTTTGTTTACACTCAAAATGTACATTTCCAGAATTAGCTGAAGAGCTATTTTTCATCTGCAGTCCCTTGGCAGGTCAACACAGTATCATAGTACAAAAATTAAATACATGAAAAACACAAAACAAGTTAGAACCCTAGATAGATAATAGTACAATACAAAAATGGGCAGTACCAAAAATAAAATAAGTTAACTATTGATGATTACAATTTTGAGTGTTTTTAATCCATTTCTTGAGTTTGAGTTTAAATGATGAATAGCTGGTGCTCTTTCTGAGTTCAGTAGGGAGACCATTCCAATAATTTGAGGCCCGTACTGAAAAGACTGTTTGACCAAACTTACTTCGCCTATATACTGTATAACACAGTCTCCCCTTGTAGCTGCCATGTTTGCCCTATCACTGTTATTCCTCAGTTTTATAAATTCACGCAGTGGTGGGGGTGCAAGCCCATGTAAAATTTTAAAAATGAGACAGGCATCTTGATAATGTAAGAAATTGTTAGAATTGAATAAGTTGTATTTAGTAATGATATTACAGTGGTGATGACCACCAGGTTTTTGATCTAATATTTTTAAGGTTTGCTTATAAAGGGTCTCAATTGGTTTTAGAGTTATCTGATGGTATTAGCCACTTTTCTTCGTCCTGTTCTCTTTTAGGTCACGTATCACAGCAAGCTGAAGAATCTTATTTCATCAAAGGTAAATAACACAACAATTATGTGTGTGTGAGAAAACAAATAAATCAGAAACATCTTGTAAAGAGAAGACTGTATGTGTGTCAGGAGCAGAAACAGGCTCTCCAGAGAGGAGGTTCTGTGTGCAGCACACACTCATACCGAGTCAACAAATCCGACTGCCTTCAGAACAGATTACCGATCACACAGCATTTTGGAAAGGTGAATCCCACATCCCACACTCCACTAGGGCTCAAATGAATCAATACACTCACTGGGTGATGAGCAAAGCAGTCCAGAGATTTGCTTTACATGGTAGAAGATCATAGAAGATCAGATTCATCTGATCAAACATGAAGCTGATTATTTGTTTATTATTCTGGTCAGAGGACATTTCTGTTAGAAACTGAAGCTCATTCGTTTATCTTTGTTTTAACAGCTCTGATGTTACAAAACCAAGTTAGACCAGGGACACATTTTTGTGCCTTGGTTTAAATACATATGATATTTTATAAAGATTTGCTTGAGTTTGGATTAAAAATATTGAATGTGGATGTTAATGTTGTCATTGATTTTTCCAGTCCCGACCACGCAGGCCGACACACAAAGCAGCCAGCCAACAGGAGGAGGAACCACCAAAAGACAACAGTTGGGGAGAGGAGAGGTGTGTGTGTGTGTGTGTGTTTGTGTGTGTGTTTGTGTGTGTGTTTGTGTGTGTGTGTGCGTGTGCGTGTGTGTGTGTGTGTGCGTGTGTGTGTGTGTGTGTGTGTGTGTGCGTGTGTGTGTGCGTGTGTGTGTGCGTGTGTGTGTGTGTGTTCTGTGTCTGTTCCCCAGAGGCAATTGTTGGACTTCCTGTTCTACAGCTTGTTCACAAGGACTCATACAAAAGGAATTATAACATGTTTAAATGTTAAAAATGATGACTTTTTTTAATTGAAGGAGTCTCTGGTATCAGTGTTTTGTAATAGAGGTAAAGCTGTTACTATGTTTTCTGACATCTTCAGGACAGTTTGTTTATTTTATTTATTGCAATTTCATGGTCACAGAGCCTGCTGATGCTATTATGGCTATAATGCAAGTGAAAAAAAGTGACGTAATCCACAAGATTGAATATCAGTTCTCAGGGGAAAAACTATTACCTATTCTTGAATAAAAAATAATAATGCTTAATCCTTTGGTGTTTTTGTTTGCAGCCATATAGTGTTAGCTTCTGATGATCTCACAGAGGAGGAAGAGTTCTCTGTGATGGCTGACCTTGAGGAGATGGACTTGCTAGGGGAGATCTTCGAGTCGTTAAACACTCAGAGCTCAGCAGAGCCGGGCCTGTTGTACAGCACACGCAGCCTCGATGTTTTCACTTCTGACTGCACTGACTTCATCAGCCGAGTGAGCGCACACACGCACATGCACAAACACATGCACACTGATGATCAATCATTTTCATTTTTTTTATTTTTTTCATTTTACCCCTCATGTGTTCCAGAGGAGCTTGGCCACACCTAGTCAGGAGAGCTTGAGTCTTTCCACTGGGAACAATGGCAGTCTGATGAGCTGGGAAGAAGGGCATGAAGAGGGTCTAGATATAGAGGAGGTGGAGTCTGAGCTTCCAAGTGATGTACCAGAGAGGGACATGAGAGAGGGAGTGAGAGAGGGTCACGGTATGTCGAGGGAGGAGGAGCCATCTACGGATCTTGGAAGATTAGTGGAGGATCTTGTGGACCTAAAGGAAGAACTAGAAGAGGAGCTGAATGGAGACTGTAAAAAAACTAGCAGTTCATCCGGTGAAAATCAATTAGAGCCTAGCAGTTTGTCAGAAGTAGATCAGGGTGAATCTAGCAGATCATCAGGAAAAAATCATCAGGAAAATAGCAGCACACCAGAAGAAAATCAGGAAAGAACTTGCAGATCCAAACCTGATGATGATGATGATGATGATGATGAGGAGGAGGAAACCAGTGGAGCTCATGAGAGGCCAAGAAAAGAAGCAATAAACAAACAACACTGTGTTGGACACCAAGATCTAATTCATGGGAACAAGGCAGGGAGTCCAGATAAAGACTCATCCCAGGGAAAGCAGCCAGTGGCTGAGGAACAACTAAAGGCAGAGACATTAGTTAACACAGCCAAAAAAGATGAGCAAGAAGTGTGCAGAGAACAAGCAACTCCTAAAGTGCTCTCCAAAGTGGCCCTTTTCCAGGTCAAGGCCTACCAGACCAAGAGCTCACCTGAGACTGTGAGATCATCTCTAAAGCTCTCTCCAAAAGCTCCCGGAGTAGTTCGGTTGACTGTGAATACAAAAACAGATGACTTGACCATTAAATCACCAACCGCATCCAAGTTGTCAGACACAGCTACAGATGACGAAGACCTGCCACCACCGAAAGTGTCTGAACTTAAAAAGAGATTTGAGCAGTGATTGACTGGAGGGAAAACGTCATGACCATGCCGATGCAAGATACCAGAGATCATCACCATGCAATAATCCTGCTGTTAAAAAATCAGTTTGCAATACTGAAGCACATTTATTTAGTCTGATTTTAAAACATTTAATCCCAAAATAAAAGTTTTATTGTCTAATGAAATAAACCAATGAGTGCAATCAGTTCTGGAAAGTAACCAAGATCTTCATTCAAGAAAGAGAGCAATATATATATATATATATATATAAATAAACCTGTAAAATTGACAAACACCATTACATACGTCACCTATTTATAGTCTTAATAAAAATTGAAGGTAAAAAGCAGAAGCAAAACTCACACAAGACACAGACACATTTATTCAGATATTAGTTAAAGTGAACTAAGTTAGTTCCTCCCTAATTTACCGGACTTCCACTAGTTACGTCTCCTATCATACAACAGCGCACATCCAGGGAAGGTGAAGGTTATCACATGCTAGACACATAAAAACGGCCACCCGCATCTTCCCGAAGTTATGCTCAAGCAAGCAACAGTTGAACAAAAGTTTTCTCAATTCTACTCAAAATTGATGTAATGCAGGAAAGCAACAAACATCACCAGCACAATAATGCTCAGTAGATTGTAGAGACCTTCTTCTCTTCACTACTGCATAATTTATTTACTGCATGCATGAACAGTTCGACATGCAGAAATTCATGAAGAAAACTTCTATCCATGGGTTCTCCTTACAGTATCTCCTCATACCCAACTTCTTGTAGCATGTAGCAAGCATGAAGCTTATAAATATCACCTGCAATTTTCACACCAATCAGTGCACTTTTACGTTTGTGTTAGCTGTCGATTGTAACGTATATCTGATACCAATTCTCATCAGAAATAAAATCCTGCACAGGACACGCTCGCATGTGACAGTTTAGAAGGTGCTAAAATGTTAACCTTTGACTTTATAATGGAGTGATTTTTTAAATACAATATTGAGTGATTTTACACGATCCTACAGATATTGGAAAAAGGAAATATGGTGCATTAATACATTAATTGTACTTTATTACTTCCAACCTCCAACTTTTGGTATTTGGAGAGCTGAAACTATTTTTTTACATTAATGATTATATCGGTGGGCTTTGTACTCTGTCACTTAGTAAATAGTGGCATAACCATTGACCCAAAAAGAAATCGATCGATAACTCTTGCAGCATGTTATTGTGATAAAATGTGACATAGGAGATAAGTCAATAGGTTATCATTTCTGAGATGATAAAATATATACATTTAGCTATATACCATTAAAAAGAATAAGGCCAATACAACATAAAAAACCCACCGACTGATCGAACTACCTTATAATAAAACTACAGAAAGAAGAAAATTCTCTCACCAAAAAACAGAAACCAAACCAACACACACCAAACAGAAAGTTTCTACCAGTCATCATGCTTAATATGTCAAAGAACAGAGCAAGACAAATCGGAATAGTTCAAGGACGGAAATATCACAAACACAGCAATTGATTAAAAAAAATTAAAAAGCACTGACTTTAGTGGCAGCTGAATACTGTCGCATAATGATGACATCATTTGTATCAATGGCTCAACACAAGGTTGATAAAATGGTGCAATAACACTTTAAAAAAAGAAATGCAGAATAAAAGCAGCTGAAACAGAATCGAACACACAAACACCAAAACATGCAACATGTTCGATACCTGGTTCAAAAGCTACACTTTGTTTTGTGACTTTTTTCCCCTCCACTTTGGAGAACATTTTCAACGACACATAATTCTGTTTTAATGTGGACTAGAGAACAAACTGCGAGGAAAATAATATGTAAAGATATATCTTCTTTTTTAAAGAATAACTTCTCATTAGCTGATTTTCTAGTCAGTTAAAAGGAAGGACTCGAACTGAAACACACACAACACGACGGTCATGACTGAGAAGTGAATCCATACTGACAGGGAGTCATATTTTATAGGAAGTGGATAATTGGTGGATGACAGGTTTACCAATCTCTCATCTCCAAACCATAAAAATAAATGCACCACTTTGCAGTGGGCCATCGGGCCATCTCTGTTGTTTTTGTTTTTTTTTTAATTTGGAAAGAATGGAGTCAGTGTCATTTGTCCTCTTATCAGTAACATCTGTCAATTCATAAGTGATCCAAAAATAAAAAACTATGCTCACACTATACATCTTTTTTCTTCAGTAAATCAGCTTTTCCTTTGAGTAAATGTTATTTTCTGCATTGACTGAAAAAGCAGAAAACTTCAGTGTTCTGGTGCTGTTAATATCGGTGTAATGAATAATATGACTTTTGTACAATATGAAGAACATACACACTGCGGCTCAATATTCAGCCATGACCACGTTTGTCCAGTATTGAGTAAGAAAGTATCATCAGTGTCCAATGTAATGTATTATGGAATACACTGATATGTAGAGCATCAGCTGTGGTTTTAGGGTGGAACAGAATCCTCTTAGATGCCATTATTTCATCATATTTCATCAATAAAATTTTGATTTATAATCACACTTCAGGGGGGCACGGTGGCTTAGTGGTTAACACATTTGCCTCACACCTCCAGGGTTAGGGGTTCGATTCCCGCCTCCACCTTGTGTGAGTGGAGTTTGCATGTTCTCCCCGTGCCTCGGGGGTTTCCTCCGGGTACTCCGGTTTCCTCCCCCGGTCCAAAGACATGCATGGTAGGTTGATTGGCATCTCTGGACAATTGTCCATAGCACTCCGTCCAGGGTGTATCCTGCCTCGATGCCCGATGATGCCTGAGATAGGCACAGGCTCCCCGTGACCCGAGGTAGTTCGGATAAGCGGTAGAAAATGAATGAATGAATGAATGAATGAATCGCACTTTGAAGCTGCTTCACAGTGAGCTAAAGGAGGGTCTCAGATCAGTCGCTCCTCTTTGGGCAGAGGTAACGGAAGGCCTGGTTTCTCTGAATCCTGGCTTTCAGACTGTTTTTGCTCCTCTGCGCTCGGCCTGTAGGTTCCTTCAGTCCAACGTTTTCTGCACAGCAAACATACCATCAGTACTGTGGGGAGAGCAACGAGCGAGAAACATGCCAGGACCAGATGCACATCAGTCAGCATCAATACCACCATTGTCCCTTAACACACAAACACACACACACACACACACACACACACACACACACACACACACACACACACACACACACACACACACACACACACAAAATATGTTAATGAAGACCAACTAATTGACATAGGAAAATGTGGTTTCAAATTAAATTTAGAGATAGAGTTTATGACATGAGAAAATTCTACAGAATAAAGTTAATTTACAATGTTAGAACTATGGGAACTATGATTATGTAATACATGAAATGAATAGTTTTATAATTATGCTGTAATTAAAGACCTACCTATATAATTCCACCCAAGGAATTAAGAAAGTGCCTCAAGGATGGACTCTGCCCTTTTTCCTATAGTGGAAACACACTTAAAGTTTTCTTTGGTTCAGGAAATGGTTCATTTTGGTTCAACCCTGACTCACAACAGGGTGGGTGTACTTATGGTGTCATTCCTCCAACATTACACAACATTACAGGTCATTTCCCCCTGCAGATTGGGGAAAAACATCACTGTGTTATTCTCACATGCACACAGAACCATGAAAGAGTCCTCTGTCAGAGAATTACTCATCACTGATGGGGTTAATGATTAGATTTGGATTTAATGACTGATTTAAGAGCACAAATGAATGAACAATAAAACGACCGCCTGCTACCGTGAACTATTACTACTGCTCATGTAATACCCAACATTATAATACCCAACATTATAATACTCAACATTCTAAAAGCCAAAATTATGTTCTCAATACAAGCAGTACAATTTTCATGGGCAGGAAGTTGGGTTTCCTGTTGCTGTTATGTCTCTAACTAAATCTTCACCATTATAAATTGATATAGCCTTATTTTTATTTATTTTTTTATTACATTTCTCTCTTTTTAGGCAGAGATATAATACTGGGATCTGTATACATTTATACACAGCAGCATCAGGTCAGATCAATCAATCTTTAGGTCAGATTCTTCTTATATTGGGAGTGGTGTGTGTTTTAACATTCAACCTGATTAATTAAATTCAATTTGATTTGTGTAGCATTTAATAATGAATATTGCCACAAAGTTATGAATTCAGGATTAGGAATACATTTGGGTTAGGGTTAGTTAATTTAATTTTAAACTTTATTATTTTTATATGTATTTGATTATATATTTCTGTAAAACTGCTTTAAGACCATGGTTAAAATGCACTATTCAAATGAAGTGAAATGAATTTGAATAAATTTCAGATATAAGCTTTAAATAAAATGTAGAACATTATAGACATTTGTTCAACGACCGCATGAAGGAATGCAAAATACACACTAAATGATATAAAAATAAAACATTTGATGTACATCAGGGTAAAAAAGGTGTTACTCTCTTGCTTTATTTTTATTTATTTACAGTACACTCATAATACAGTATTTATATTTACTACACTACACTCATAAAATAATTCAAATGGCAATTTATATGTATTTGCTGTTTATTGTGCCACACAGTCATTGAAAACATACCAATCTGGCAACACACAATGTTAGTTAGAACTATGTTGAATGTCCAGTTTCTCAGCGTGTTTACGTCACGTACAAAGTGAACTAAAACAGTTTGGTTTGTTTTCTTACAACAAACAGATGATTCCAATAGATTTATTAAAAATATATATTTTTTAAAAAAGTTAAGAGAAAAAGAACATTATGAAAAGTCACTGGAGTTAACCCCTAAAACACAACACATCTTGGTGAAGATAATGTACTGGGTTTATTTTCTCACCTGAACAGATTGACTGTTTGTTCTGTGTGAAGCTGCTGCACCTGTTTTACCTGACAGGAAACATGTCCGTATTTATCTCAGTGATACTTCCGACTTGTGATGATACTTTTAAGCGAAATTTGTTATTATTATTATTATTATTATTATTATTATTATTATTATTATTATTATTATTATTATTCGAAAAGCCGAACGAACATCCCGCACCTGTTCCTCATCCACCTGTCCGACGGTCACGTGATTCGCGGTGCGCGTTATTACAAAACAAACCCGTTTTCTTTCCTGTTCTCGCCTTTAATAACGTTAATAACTAAAACATTACTTTGGCAGACAAAGAAAAAATCTTTTAGCCTACACAACAAGAAGAACACAGTGCACTGAAATATACGCTATACGAATAAACATTTTATTCGCCTAAAAGTTCCCCAGAATGTTTATGTTTAAGACAGGGGAGCACGGTTGCTTAGTGGTTAGCACGTTCGCCTCACACCTCCATGGGTCGGGGTTCGATTCCCGCCTCGCCTTGTGTGTGTGGAGTTTGCATGTTCTCCCCGTGCCTCGGGGGTTTCCTCCGGGTACTCCGGTTTCATCCCCCGGTCCAAAGACAACCATGGTAGGTTGATTGGCATCTCTGGAAAATTGTCCGTTGTGTGGGAGTGAGTGTGTGTGTTATAAAAATAAACGTTTTATTCGCCTAAAAATTCCCCAGAATACAGAAGAATTTATTGTCATAGGTTTACGTTAATATTAAATGAATTGGTCTCGCGTGTGTTATTGAGAAAGTTGTATTTATTATGTTTAAGACGAGAAACGAATTCATGTTTTGTCGAGAAACCGAATTTTTTTTTTATTCGTGCTGAACACGTCCCCTTTTTCAGTGTGGACAGAAAGGGTAGAAGAAACGTCCAGAGGAAAGTGTATTTTATTTATTTATTTATTTATTTATTTATTTATTTATTTATTTATTTATTTATTTGTGTGTTTGTTTGTTTGTTTGTTTGTTTGTTTGTTTGTTTGGGGGTGGTGGTACCGCTTACCTGTTCCTAATGCAAATGAGCTGCATTGACCTGCCGACAGTGAGGTGTCTTATGTTTTCAAGATTATTCAAATATATATATATATATATATATATATATATATATTGCATCTATTAATTTTGCCTCTGTTTAAAAATTTAAAACAGCAGGGACTTGAGTTTGAGCAGTTCAGGAGACACACACACACACACACACACACACACACACACACACACACACACACACACACATGCCTAGGTTGTGAGTTCGAGTCTCGGGCCGGCAATACCATGACTAACGTGCCCGTGAGCAAGGCACCGAACCCCCCTAACTGCTCCCCGGGTGCTGGAGCATAAATGGGTGTGTGTTCAGGGTGTATGAGTGTGTTCACTGCTGTGTGTGCACTTTGGATGGGTTAAATGCAGAGAATGAATTCTGAGTATGGGTCGCCTTATGTACTTAGCCGTATGTCATGTCACTTCACACACACACACACACACACACACACACACTCTCTCTCTCTCTCTCTCTCTCTCTCACACACACACACACTCACACACATGCACGCATGAAATTGATTATCCTGCATCAGTGTAAAAATGCAATTGAAATGTGGAAATCATCTCAAGTCCAGTCAAGAAGCTTTTATTGTCATTACAACCATATATAGCTGTTGCAGTACACAGTGACACGAGACAATGTTTCTCCAGGATTGGGGTGCTACATAAAAACAAAGACAGGGCTGAGGACTTAGTAAGTAGTCCTAGCCACATAAAGTGCAACTGTGCGACCTGTGCAAACAGTGCAGGACAAAACAAACAAGACAGTCCAGACAGTGCAGACGAAAAGTACAACACAAAAAATACAAAAAAAGACAATATACAAAAGACAATAAACAGAAACAGCGCTGACACACAGTTTCTTGGGAGCAGGTCCATGAGATAATGTATAGGATTTGTGCAAAAACTCTTTCAAATAATTACTTATTACGTTTTCACTTGCTGACACCGATACAGTCAATAACAAAGTTTAAAGGATCGAAGGTTGAATTTACACAATTTTGGCTGATTTACAGGAAATCTGCTGGATTAACCCTTCGCATGCATCTGTGTAGCACAGCCAGCAAAACAATAGTCTCCTACTAAGATAATATTAAACAATTGTTACTATAGTGGATACTTGACCTATATGAGGCCTATGGGGTTCCTGTAAATGTTTTGCTTGAGGGGTGTGGGGTGGCCTGCATCACAGTCTAATCAAACAGATATCAGAAAATACATTAAATAAATAACAAACACAGCATAATAAATACATAATAAATAAAAAAACAATGCTTTAAAGCATTTTTACAAATATATAATGTATTTATATTTAAAACCTGAAATAAATAAATTTTCTAAAAAAAATTTTTTGTCTTGTAAAATTGCAAAGAGAAAATATATTTTTATATTACAAGTAAAAGCAAAGCAAAAACCTGGAATCTGCAATAAACTGCAACAGGAAACAATTCATTAATAAATAATTTAGAAACAAATATGTTAAATAAGAAAATAAGGAAATCTTCCCAGTATTCATTAAATAAATAAAATATAGTTATGTTGGGGAAATGTACAACTCCATATAAATCTCTTTAAACATATTAATCTTATTACTGCACAATCAGCACATTTGTGTATGTTTTAATTTCCCACCCAATTGTGTTAGTGGGTCAGTGGGAGAGGAGTGCTGTAGTGTGTGTGTGTGTGTGTGTGTGTGTGTGTGTGTGTGTGTGTGTGTGTGTGTGTGTGTTATGTTGGTTTAAAAGCTGTGGTACTGCTCGATAACACACATCTCCAGACTGAGCTCCGACCAACAGCAAGGATGCATGTAGACCTGCTGTGGCTGACGGCTGCGCTTCTATCTTTCCCCCTGCTTACTTTATGTGACCCGCTGTGAGTACACACACACACACACACACACACACACACACACACACACACACACACACACACACACACACAGACAAACATAGCAGTGCAACAACTCTTATTGTGTCACAAATTTTTCACAACATTTATACGTGTAATTTTCACACTGTTACTTTCATTTATATAGCTTTTATTTTTCACACGTGATTACATTATTCTCATGACCACATGTGTCTTTACTTGAGCTTAGACCAGGAGATAGTGAAATGGACATGTCTATTCTTTTTACACAATTATGGTAAAATTGAACACAACACAACACAATACAGCAAAACACAATAGAACAAAACACAATACAACACAACACAACATAATACAACAAAACAACACAATACAACAACAGAGTACAACACAACACAACATAATACAACAAAACAACACAATACAACACAATAGAACACAACACAGACATGTTAGGACACGTTAAGACACAAGGACATTGCGCGCGTCGTGACTCGATCAATCCCACACCCGCGTTTCTGTGCACCTCACAGCCCGTTAGCTTTCGTTATTTCTCCTAGAAAATCATTCCAGTTATAAATCACAAATTAGACCGACGTGACAAACAGGTGAGAAACAAAAAAGAGAAGTAGCACAGACGCGGTGTACAATTGTGAAATATTCGAGAATCATCTGAGGGCCGCATAAACTCAGTCACTCTTTCCCCTTACTATGGTGCCCAATCGATCCATATTATAGGCCTGCAACAGCTAGCAGATGTGGAGACATAAACTATTGATTACTCTTCATCACACACATGAACTAAAGCGCTGTCCTCCCTCTTCTGTGTACGTGTGCGACTGTTGCTCTGATTGACAGGTGAGTGAGAGAATAGACCCCTCCCACTCAGAGAACATGGCCAATAGTGCTCTCTTTATTGGAATTTGAATATTTAAATTTAAAATCTGCGTATGAAAGGAAGAACACTTTCATGTCAGATGTTTAATTAATGTAAAGTAAATAAATAATTAATAATAATAATAATAATAATAATAATAATAATAATAATAATAATAATAATAATAATAATAAATAATAATGTAAAGTAGATAAAGTAATTTATCTGAAACATGCACATAGATTGTCTTTTACCTTTACCTACTTTTTTTCTGTGGGACCCGAACTTGAATTTTTTTATTTCTGCTTATACTCTACAGTTAGCAAATGTTATATTATATTATTACAATAAATAAATAATTGAATGAACGTTTTCATGTTTGTTATAACAGTAACGTGTTGGTGGCCCCGAACCTGCTGCGTGTGGGGACCCCTGAGAAAGTGTTTGTGGAAGCGCAGGATTATAATGGAGGTAACATCGAAGTGAAGATCAGTGTGAAGAACTACCCAAAGAAATCTTCAGAACTGACATCTCAATCAGTCGTCCTCACTGCTGATAAAAACTACCAGGCAATTGTAGACATAACGGTACACACACACACACACACACACACCCCCACCCACCCACATACAATTTATGCGCTCCACATCTCAACTATTTCATTTTTCATGACACAATTTCACATGCCATATTCCGCAGACATCATTATTGCCTAAGCTGCCATACAAAGCTTTAAGGCATAATTTCCAGCCTATAATTATTACAGATCTATCAGTTGCTATGTTGGCAATATTATTAGATGTTGTTTATGCGTTTTTGTGAAAATAGTCAGGAGAAAGGGACTGGCTGCTTCAACCAAACAGGATCTTCTCAAAATAGCATAATACAAGTCAGCTTCTGATATTGCGAGTATATTGGATTTGAACTCTCACACCAGGTCCTTGCAGAGAATTATTGCAAAGCAGCGTGAGACCAGTACCATGCAGACCATAAAGCACTGCAGCCTACCAAGGAAGACGAACAATTGTTTTGAAAGGATGATGCAAATCATCTCAATGTGTAACTTCAAAACAGCTTCCAAAGTTGTGTATGAGACGTGCAGTTGTCTGGGGCCTCTAATTTAATCTCGCACCACAAGACAATGCCACAGGAGGCTGGATATAGAGGTGGCATAGCAGTAAGGAAATCTTTTATTAGTTCTGTTAACCGCAAAATATGTCCTGTCTTTGCCAAAGAACAGGAAGTTCAACATGCTTGTGTTGGATGGTGTCTGGTATGATAATAGGACATCAGGGGTGAAACATGATGGTATGGGCATGCAGAAGGAAGGTATTTCTTGCTGCCCGACATTTTGAAATACTCAAGTGATACATTTACAGTAATTGAACCTGTAGGGTCATTTACATTTACATTTCCAGCATTTGGCAGATGCTCTTATTAAGAGGGATGTACACATCTCATTTGTTTTATACAACTGAGCACCCCCCCACACACACACACACACACACAAACATTTCCACTGCATTTCAGCCCTGCCATAAAATTACCTAATGTCAGTGATTCTCTCATTAACGCAGGTAAGAATCTTGACCAAACTGGAGATCACTCTATCATTCTAATTACGAATAAAAGCCTGGAACCTTTAAAATGAATGATTGTTATTATACTTCAGTATACCTTAGTAACATCTGACAGAAATATCTAAAAACAAGGAAGCAGCAGACTTTGTGAAAATTAATATTTGTGTCATTCTCAAAACTGTTGGCCATCGCTATATGCTTCATTTTTTCATCACTTTTGTCCAAACAACAACATTTGGGGTTTATATAAAGACATAAATATATTTCATAAATGTGGTCAAACACACAAAGGGGATGTCAGGTAGCTTCTTAATTTGAACACTAAAATTAAGTGTGTAATTTTCCTTTGACTCAGATTCCTGACAATAAGGGTTTCTTTAGTGAAGACCCACTGGAGAAGCAGTATGTGTATCTGCAGGCTGAGTTTCCTTCCAAAGTGCTCGAGAAAGTGGTCTTAGTAACATTTCAGTCTGGATACATGTTCATTCAGACAGACAAGAGCATCTACACACCTGGAACAACAGGTAAAACAGTCTGGACTCACTGATGAAATACAAACTGGACTGTAATGTGGCCAAAAGCTATGATGAAGGATGCAGTCCAAATATTCGATCAGTACAAATATTAAACACATTTAACATTTCCAGCAAGACATATAAAAAAGCAAATTAATCATTTTTGTCCCAGTTCTTTACAGAATCTTCTCACTGACTCCTGATCTGCAGCCACTTGACAAGAGTGGAGGAATCTATGTGGAATTCATAGTAAGTGTTCAAACATATCAGTTGGGGTTTCACCTACAGTATTCAGCAGTCTCTAACAGTTTCAATTTCACCACAAGCTAAAATTACAGTATATTCTGATTTTCTAATCAGCTTATTCATCCATTATGTATTTTTTTAAATCACAAATTATTTTTTCCTTTTCCCCCAAGAATCCTCAAGGAATCACAGTCGACAGTGAAACATTAGATCTTAAGGAAGGGACCAAAACATATTCATACGTCATCCCTGAAATTGCCAAGTAAGTCCATTGAATTAAAGCTTCTAATATGAAAGTCATTACAGATTTTATTATGTTTTCTTTAATTATATATTGTTATTCTTAGAGAAAATATTAACATATTTAATCTGAAATGCTCTCTTTTTAACAGATCTGGAATATGGACTGTAGCAACACGGTACAAAAATACCCCACAGATTAACTTCACTGCTGAATTTGAAGTTAAAGAATATGGTACAATTTATAATTAGACTACAAAAACATCCCTACTTTTGGTTTGTCTACATGTGTGTTTACATGTTGCTTTTCACTTTGCAGTGCTACCGAGCTTCGAGGTAACATTAAAACCATCAAAACCATTTTTCTATGTGGATGATAAGAAACTTAATGTTGATATAACTGCCAAGTAAGTAGAACATGACACATGTCAAACTTGTGACACATGACACATGTCACTTGCAAAATTATTTTAATTTATTATAATGTAACGCACATTATAATAAATTAAAATAATTTTGCAAGTGATGTCACAGTGAAGGCCTAAAATAAATAATGAACACACCACAATCTGAGACAGAAAGATTTAATTCCTAATCGACATTTAGATTTTAACACCATAAAAGTTCCTGTGATTGAGCTGCTACTGTAGACACACAAATATATTATAAAAAGCCCAGAAATATAAACTTGTAAATTGCAACTGTACCACTGTCATAGTTATAGAAAATGAATCAACATTTTTTAATCTTGCTTGTGCAGTTTTTATTTATTGTTTCTTAGAAAGATTTTACTTACATTTTGTTGTGAATAATAATGTCATTATTAACATTTATATTTCTAACTGGGCTAACTCAATGCACGATCCAACTTTTTTTTGTGAATTATACAAAAGGTATCTGTTTGGAAAAGATGTGAATGGTGCTGCATTTGTGGTGTTTGGCATTAAGAATGATGACACTAGAACCAGTCTGCCTGCCTCTTTAACCAGAGTACAGGTCAGTTACACATCCTCTAATATTTCACATTATAACAACTGTAAGGAAATAATCACTTATTCGTTCACTCACTTCTTAATGTCTTGTATTCACATTTTAACACAAAGTAGGCAGGTCCAAAACCTTGCAAATTATATATGTATTATTATTATTTTTTTTTCCGGCTCTGATAGTTCCTCTGTCTCAGTTCCATCAATCAGGTTCATAACTGGTCTTAATATGTCTGTGGGACTTTTGTTTGTTTTGGAACCTGCCGACAAGAATTTGCTTATCACTGGTAGCGTAATTTAGACTTCTGTGACTGTTACATGGTCTGTTTTGGTTCTGTGAGCATCATATCTGACATATAAAAAACTATTAGCTTGCAACATTTGTGTCCAACACAACGTCTCTTCCATATATGAATACTTTTAATGAATTAATTACAAATAATGCAGCAACCTTTCATAGCTGTATTTGAGTCTGTTTAAAACATATTATCTGTTCATTGATGTATTTATGTATGGTTTGTAGTTTTAATTAAAGTTTGGCATGTGCACAAATTTTCCAGGACGATTGTACATTACTAATACTACTTACGTGTAGAATTTTATGTTACATATAGATCATTAATGGAAATGGACGTGCTGAGCTCACTAAAGAGATGATCCTACGCTCCTTCCCTGATATAAATCAACTGGTCGGAAGCTTTTTGTACATTTCTGTCAGTGTTATAACTGAGACTGGTAAGATCCCAGCAATTGTGTATGTATGTATGTATGTATGTATGTATGTATATAGATCTTTTCAGCTGTCATTTATCATTAATAATATTTCAGGTAGTGAAATCGTTGAAGCACAGAAAGGGGGCATTCAAATTGTGACATCACCCTACACCATCCAGTTCAAGAGAACCCCAAAATTCTTCCATCCAGGAATGTCTTTCGATGTCACAGTATGCATACCTTAACACCTTATGCAATCTCTTTACAATCTTACAACTGATAAATGATTTAAATATTTGCTGAAACACCAGATAAAGTGTAATCCCAGTTAGTCCCATTGAAAAAATCTTGAACTACAGTACACCGATTACAATGTATGTCTGATCTGGATTTGAAAAGGTTTATGTGACCAATCCGGACCAGTCACCTGCTGAAAATGTGGACGTACTGATCCAGCCTGGTGAAGTTAAGGCTCGAACAAAGACTAACGGCATGGCCAAGGCCATTTTGAACACCCGCGGAGGAGAAAAGCCACTACATGTCACTGTGAGCCACATAAAATGATGGGTTTTATGGTGAAAATGTAATGACTGCATATTAACCTATATTTATCTCATTAAAAATAATAGAACTGGAATTATCAGGAAACATAATATTTAAAAGTCCCAGTTTATGAAAAAAAAATCATAGGCCAAACTGGTAAACCATCTTTTCAGTTGCTAAGATGTTTGTCATAAGCATTAAATTATTTTAAACTAAACTAAAATGGTTTTGCTTTGTGACCAGGCAAGAACTGCAGCCGAAGGTATACCAAATGAAAGACAAGCTGAAAACCAGATGACTGCTCAACCATACGCCACCAAAGACGGCTCTGGCAATTACCTACATTTAAGTGTAGCTGCTGCAGAACTGAAAATTGGTGATCAGTTGCACATCAATGTAAACTTCAAAACTGCTGTCCCCAATCAAGATGTAACTTATCTGGTTGGTATCTCTTACATATTCTTGGTGATATTGTGTAAATATAAGTAATTCTACTGGCTTGTGTATAATAATCTGATAATAATGCCAAGCCTGTGTCTAGCCCTAAAACCTAAATTGAACTTTGGTAACTAAAAAATAACTGGGTTGATTTTCTTCGTGTCAGATCCTTAGTAAAGGGCAGATTGTACAAGGACACAAGTTTCTAAGAACGGGAAACCTGGCAGCTACTTGGTCTCTACCGGTCACCAAGGACCTGCTTCCCTCATTTCGAGTGGTTGCATATTACCACGTAGGATCCTCAGAAGTTGTGTCTGACTCCATCTGGGTCGACGTGACTGACACATGCATGGGAACGGTAGGCAATCTGATTCCTTTTCAAAGTAAGGAAAAATATTATACTGAATATAATAACTTGTATTAGTTCAGGAGTACATCATGATTGTAGGGAGTCACACACACAATATACTGTAACCCCATCATCCTACAAGGGGATGAGGAGAAACCTTAAATTTAAGAGTGATAACTACAGTGTTTCTTTGTCCATTATGACAAGGTTTATTTACAACATTTACAAGTAACATCAAAAAAGAAAATGGATCAAAAGAAATTTGTTTTTGATCAAACAAAAACAAAGAAAGAAAAAGAACTATCTTGTAACTATTACAGACAACATGGTTTCCAATCATATCTAATAGTAAATATTCTGCAAATAGGTGCACACTCAAATTACAAATCAAACCAAAAAAACCTGTTCAATCCACACTCCACAGCAGAAGTAAATCATAGCCTCAAACCACAACAAGTTGTTTCCCCCCACATTAACAGAGTACACCACATGTACAGTATAAGGTAAAGGAATCCCGACGGGTCATTAGTTGGTCCAAGATAAATGAAACAAACAAGAAAACAAATAACCATTAAGCCATCCATGCTTTCCATAAACGTAAATGGCAATCATGCATAATCTGTAAAAAGACAAAGAAAATAGTTAATTGCCATATACAGTACCATATTGAACAACCTTAAATACACTTAAAAGAATTACACATTAACAACACAAATCACGATATAAAAAGCTTAAAACCAACTCCTATAGTAAGCATACATCACAACCTTTAACTTTACAATTCAGTTCTAGGCTGCTATGCTGTTCATTAATCAATTGGTCTTTTCATCTGCTATAACACAGCCTTCAAAAACACCAAACAGCTTTTCTTAGCACATCGTACACAAAGAGGAAGTCACCAAGTTTGACATCCTTTTATACTCTCTTGACTCCTGGGATTTGTGGTCCACCCAATTTGTAGTCCTACACCTTCTACCCCATTACAATACATACACTCTGTGGCCAGAAGTATTCCGTTCACTGGAACTTTCACTGGCCAAAAGATATGTCAATGTGCACAAAGCAAGCTCTATGAAGACATGGTGTGCTAAATTTGGAGTGGAACAACCAACCAAACCAATCAGGCCTGCACATATCCTAGAGGATTCACAGATGTAAATGCAGTCATAGGGGACACGGTGGCTTAGTGGTTAGCATGTTCGCCTCACACCTCCAGGGTTGGGGGTTCGATTCCCACCTCTGCCTTGTGTGTGTGGAGTTTGCATGTCCTTCCCGTGCCTCGGGGGTTTCCACCGGGTACTCCGGTTTCCTCCCCCAGTCCAAAGACATACATGTTAGGTTGATTGACATCTCTGTAAAAATTTGTGAGTGAATGAGAGTGTGCGTTTGCCCTGCGATGGGTTGGCACTCCGTCCAGGGTGTATCCTGCCTTAATGCCCAATGATGCCTGAGATAGGCACAGGCTCCCTGTGACCCAAGAAGTTCAGATAAGCGGTAGGAAATGAATGAATTAATGAAATGCAGTCAGTTGTGTTTTCACTAACCACTGAAATAAGGCCACGTTCACACTGCAAGTCTTAATGCTCAATTCAGATATTTTGCCCAGATCTGATTTTTTTGTTTGGCTGTTCACATTACCTTCTAAAATGTGGCCTATATACTATACCAATGATGTCACAGGCAGCACGCCGTTGAGCTAAAAAAGTTGGCAAGGTTATGGAGGAAGTATTGTATCATCTGGTGCAAGCAAACATATCATGTAATGCTATAATGTGATGTATTCAATGCAAACATTATAGATGGTTCACGTAACCACTTTATATAACAGAAATAAGTCATTGGACTAGGTTGTTCACACAGCGGCCACATTGGAAAAAATCTGATTTGGGTCTGATTCAGGACCACATATGGAAGTGGCCAAGATCTGATTTGAAAAAATCAGATCTGAGCCAGATTTGAGTGTTCACACTACTCCTGAAGAAGTCTGACCTGGTCACTTGACCCCAAAAAAATCAGATTTGGGCCACTTTTACCTGCAGTGTGAACATGGCCTAAAATGTGATATGTTTTTTTTTTTTTCTCTCTTTATTATTTATTTATTTTTTAATTAAATTGAGTCTGTGTTGAATTGAAATATTTTTCTGTGGAAGTTTACTGATTGGAAAGTTATGAGTTCTTGTAAAAGACCTCTTGTCCTACACCTTGGTTGTCAAATGTGTTGTTCAGCAAACTAAGATCTGTGCTGAGATAGTGGAAGGTGACATAGATCTCTTACGATGCACTCCTGTCCAAATTCTTCTTGAGACTGCTTTCTACAAGGAAAACCTTAACGCTTCTGTTCAAGCTTTATCCTCCCTGACTGCTGAAGAATTTGTCTCCTTTCATGAGAAGATTGAGAAAATCTGCCAGACCATCACTTCTGCCCTGACTACCAATACACAAAATTCTACAAGTCATCCTCCCCTGCAATTCAGTCACCTTCCTACTGGATCAAATCTCTTCCATTATCCTCCGGACCATCTTGCAAGACTTCCTTCCATTCATCACAACAATCATCAATGGATCCTTAACATCTAGTCATGTACCAATTAACTTCAGCAAAGGTTATTCCTATCCTGTCAAAACCTGCTCTGAATCCTTCAGACATCAGCAATCCTTAAGACTTCAGACATCAGCTGGTATCACTTCTCTTTTTTCTTTCTAAAATTCTGGAATGCATTGTTTTTGACTGGAGAACACTCTCCATGATGAAAACCAGTCTGGCTTCAAGGCAGCAATTTCCACAAAACTGAACTGCTAGTCACAGGTGATTCATCCCAAGGTCAGGATATTGAGATATCCCAGGACAAAACTCTGATCTTCCCTTTAGCCACTACTCGCAATCTGGGGTAACAAGCTTGGGACAAAAAACTACACCAGGTTACGTATGTAACCCAGTTCCCTGAGAAGGAAACGAGATGCTGTGTCAGTGGTGACGCTATGGGAACACTTCTGTGTGGAAGTTGTGTCTGAAGCTCTGTGTGCACACACGCCATTTTAATGGCTCGGGAAGGACACGTGATGGATTGATTACGAGCCAGCAAGTCCATATAAGGGCATCTACGTCACACTACTCCAGCTTCTATTTGTCTGAAGGAAGCGTGAGAGGATGCCCAGGGCATGGCCAGCGACGCAGCATTTTGTTCCTTTCTCAGGGAACTGGGTTACATACGTAACCTGGTGTAGTTCCCTTCTCGAGGGAACTTGACGCTGTATCAGTGCTGATGCTATGGGAATGCCAATACCCACGTTGCCACGCACCGGTCGATGACTGTGCCAGAGGCCGTGAGAGAGCATGAGCAGACTGGGAACAGACAATCAAAGGCCCTGCAGGACCTGGGGCCCTGGAGTGGTGTCCAGGACCAGGTTATAGAACCAGATAAAGGTGTGCGGAGAGTACCAACCTGCCATAACACAAACATCTTCAAAGGGAACACCCCTGGCTAGGGGTATTGCCTCAGCCAGTGCCTTGGCCAGGGGTGTTCCATTAGAAGATGTTTGTGTTGCGGAAGGTTGGTCCTCTCCACACACCTTTATCTGGTTCTATAACCTGGTCCTGGACCCCACTCCAGGCCTGATGCCGAGAGGCGAGGCAAGACTGCGCACCTCATAGGCCTGAGCTAATAGCCTCCACTACCCAGTATGCCCCCTTATTCCGGCCCAAGACAGATAAAAAGGGCAGAGGAGTTATTCCACAAGCTAGTGCAGTGGACATAAGTCCTCAAGGCCCTTAGTGGGCAAAGCAAATGCAGCCTCTCCTATTCTGCCGGCTCATGGGGCGGGGGACAGTAGGCCCACAGTGTGACTGGACAGCCAGGCATCCTGGGCACCATAGGGACATATCCTGCCCCGGGGTGCAGAAAAGAGGCCAAGGCTAGGAGCAGAACCAACTTCAGGGTCAGAAACTCCTCAGAGGCTGACTCCATGGGCTCAAAGGGGGCTACCAGCATCCCCTCCAGGACCACAGAGAGGTCCCAGGAGAAAAGGCACGGTCTGCAGGAAGGCCTCAGCTGCCTGACACCACACAGGAAGCGAGAGACCAGAGGGTGCCTACCCAAGGAGGCCCCGAGGACAGGTTCATGGTTAGCTGCAATGGCAACCATGTACACCTTTAAAGTAGATGGGGACAAGCCCCGAGACAAGAGAGACTGCAGGAACTCCAGCACTGTACCGACCAGGCAGCGAACTGGATTCTGACAGTGTTCATCACACCAGAGGCAAAAAAGCCTCCACTTCAGAGCATATAGCTTCCTAGTGGAGGGAGCCCTAGCCCTCAGTAGAGTTTTGGTCACCTCAGATGAGAGGCTCGCATCTAGGAACTGGTCCCCCTCAGGGGCCAGACCCAAAGCTTCCATATCTTGGGGCGGGGGTGTAGGATTGCCCCCTGCACCACAGAAAGCAGGGGGTGGAGACATTTATGGCATCTACGCCACTCCCCAGGCCTCAGCACCTGACTCGACAGGACGTCTGCCTCCCTATTTACATGCCCTGGGATGAAAATTGCTCTCAGCGAAAGGAACCTGGTCTCTGAATAGCGCAGAATCTGCTGTGCCAACCTAAAACGGGGGCACAAATGCAGACCGACCTGATGATTGATATGGGGAATCACCGCAATGCTGTCTGTCCATACTAAGACATGGCAGCCCCTGAGGCATGGAAGAAAGTGTTAGAAACACAGCCCTCATCTCTAGGCAGTTTATGTGCCATGAGAGATATTGGCCCTCCCATAAACCCTGGGCAGGACGTCCATCCTAGGCCGCTCCCCAGCCCGAAAGCGAGGCATCCGTCGAAAGAGTCCTGCGATGGTGACACGCCCCTAGAGTGGGACCCAAGGCCAGAAACCGGGGTCTTTTCCACAAAAGAAGGGTACGAAGCCCACAGCGCGTAACCCTTATAACCGTGAGGGGATGTCTGCTAGGATGAAAGCCCACACCCCTGAGCCAGAGCTGGAATGGCCTCATGTGGAGCAGAACCAAAGGGATAAAGTTGGCTGCTGCCGACATGAGGCCGGGCACCATCTGAAAGCCGAATAGCCGAATATTTGTGTCCAAAATCGGACACAGCCCCCATCCTTCTTAGGAACAATGAAATATCGGCTGTAAAAGCTGGAGTCCCGCTCTGGGAGGGGAACATGCTCTATGGCCCCTTTCTTCAAGAGTGAGAGAGTTCCTCTTGGAGGAACGCCTCCTGGTGTCTGCCAACAATCGTGGGCAGCACACCCTGGAAGCGCGGAGGACAGGAGGAGAACTGGATCCTGTAGTCTTTTTCTACGGTATCCAGGACCCACTGAGACACCCCTGGCAGAAGTTTCCACGCTGCCTGGCTGTCTGATAGTGGTGTCAGACCTCCCGGGGGCCCTGAAACTGGCAGGTGCCAACCCAGGGAGATACATGCAAGAAAGAGGAGCAGGCACAGACACCACTGTTCCCTGAAATGCTGGATGTGGCAGGGCAGGCAGTAGGGGAGCCTGTAAGTCACCGACTGGCATTTTACCTCCTGGTGCCTGTCGACGACAGTACTCAATGCATCGCCGTACAAACCCCGAGGTGACACCAAGGCATCCAGGAGAGAGGACATATCCTCATCTTTAATATTAGTCAAATTGAGCCACAGGCAACCAGTGCAGCCATTGCACGGCCTATGGAGCGGACCGTCTGCTTTGTGGCACAGAGCGCAAAGTCAGTGGCTCGGTGGAGCTCAGATACCACCTGAAGGCAGGTTTCCTTCGTGTGGGCGATGTAGGTGAGAGATAGCTCGTAAGCGTCTCCTCAATCCCAGGCATCGCCCCATACCATGGCTTTCAAGCCCTATAATGGCTGATTAGGCCGACATGGCAGGAGAAAAAAAAATACGCGTTGAAAATGGAATCCTTCAAGACCTTCGACACCTCGGCATATAGGTCTGGGAAATAAGGCAGACCTATATGAGGGGAGAGGGAAAGAGAAAGGGAAAAGCCGTCTCTTGCTCCATATCCGCTAACTCAACCTGTCAACCTCGTGATCGAAGCCGCCACGGCGCCTCGGTGGACCTGGGACCCGTACAACGAGGTGCAGCTGAAGCTGAGAATTACAGCCAGGCGGGATCGGAGAGTATGCACATTGCACGGAGCTGGCTCCCTCGAGAGCCGTCCAGGCATGTGCCTCTCCCAAACAAACAATGCAAAAAGAGAGTGCGTGTCGTCCCCTGTGATAAAGCGGGGGCACGGATGCACGCATCTCTTAAAATGCTTATTTTGCAACACATTATTGTTTCCTTGCCTATCTTTCCCTAAAATATATATCTTTTTCTCTCCCTGTACTAGACAGACAGGACAAACAATTGACACACATACACAGAGCGCTTCCTGAAAACAAAGAAGCTGGAGTAGTGTGACATAGATGCCATTATATGGACTTGCTGGTGCGTAATCACTCTGTCACGTGTCCTTCCCGAGCCATTAAAATGGCATGTGTACACACAGAGCTTCAGATACAACTTCCTCACAGAAGCGTTCCCATAGCGTCAGCACTGACACAGCGTCGAGTTCCCTCGAAAGGGAGCTGATGGTTTCCTTAGTCAGAATTGATTTATTCATTGATCGACTCTTCAAAGCACTTTTGTATCTCACATTAAATAAGGTGGTCTGCCAAATGCTATAAATGAGTTCAAATCTGAGGACTACCAACCTGCCACTGTTTAACCTTTAACTGCTCAGCTGTATGAATGAGATAAATGTAAGTTACTGTGTACTGCATAAGTGGTTTCTGCCAAATGTAATAAACGTTAATATACTATTTTATTTCCTTTAGTCTGCACTTGATTAGCTAACAATAAGATATTACATTGTTTGCCTAGTCAGTTTCCAGCCAGTCAAGAAAATAAAAATAGGTAGAGCACTGCAGCTTCTATTCCATTTCTATTCCACTCCGCTTCTATTTGGGTTAGGTAAGGAATTTGTCCACCCCTGATGTATTTGTTTTCTCCCTTTTTATGCAATATAGCTGAAACTGCATACAGACAAGAAGACTTTTAATCCTGGTAATGAATTTCAACTCACTGTTACCGGGGATCCAAAAGCCAAGGTTGGTCTGGTAGCTGTGGATAAAGCTGTCTTTGTCCTCAACAAGAACAAACTCACACAGACTAAGGTCAGTAATATATGGCAGCATTTTTTAATTCTATTATTAACCATGCATCTTATGGATTTATGATTTAAGTTTTTCTCAGGAATCAGGTAAAATCACCAAACAGTGTCCTGGCTAATTTAATATTAACAGAGAAAACACATTGTATATATTTACATAACATGTACTATTTCCATCAACAGATCTGGGACATTATTGAGAAGCATGACACTGGCTGTACAGCAGGCAGTGGTAAAGACAGTATGGAGGTTTTCTATGATGCAGGTCTACTGTTTGAGTCTGATAAATTAGGTGGCACCAATGAAAGAACAGGTAAAATAATTGTTTTAATTGTTTGTAATAACATTAAAACAAAATAACACACTGGGTAACATCTATGCCAGATAATTCTCCTGCCATTCACCAGAAGAAGCCTTCATCTGACTATTGACACTTCTGCAACACTCCCGGTTAAGAGTATATTTATACAACCTTAAGCTCTGTTGCTTCTTAAAGAAACGTCAACTCACCCTGCTTTACAAAGCCATGTTATTTTCTTTATAGTGTGTTTTCCTGTGTATTACCTTTTTCAATTCAATTCAATTCAAGTTTAGCACTTTTTACAATAGGCTTTGTCTCAAACCAGCTTTACAGAACATAAACATAGAACAGAAGGTAAACATAAGGAAAAATATAGAGAATTAATATAATAAAAAATTCAAGATATATATAGTTCACAGTGTGTATGTATGTATGTATGTATGTATGTATGTATGTATGTATGTATGTATGTATGTATGTATATGCATTTATCCCCAATGAGCAAGTCTGAGGTGACTCAGGCAGCAGTTGCAAAGAAAAGCTCCCTTAAATTGGAAACGAAGAAACCTTGAGAAGAACCAGACTCAAAGGGGAACCCATTCTCATATGGGTGACACTAGAGAGTGTGATTACAAATATACAGTCAAACAAATGTTGAATTGGTGTAAAGATCACATGGAGTTCAGATCTCCTCTTGGTATCATAGAGTCCAACTGTAGCTGGTAGATCTGTAGATGTCTCAGGATTCTCATAGAGTCAGCCTCATCTCAGTGGAGGTCCAAAATCTTCATCGTACGGAAGACGATCGGAGCTGGTACAATGTCTAGATGCCTCGGCATCGGTAGAAAGAGAAAAGCAGTGTAGAGGGATTAACATATCTGCTGTTCATAAAAATGTGCAAGTCTAATGTAATGGTGCACAATTCTATGGGATGTATTATGTGTGTGTAAGCCTGACAAAAGAGGTGAGTTTTTAATCTGCTTTTGAACTGGGAAAGTGTGTCTGAGCCCCGAACACTATCAGGAAGCCTATTCCAAAGTTTGGGAGCTAAATAAGAAAATGCTCTACCACCTTTAGTAGACTTAGATATTCTGGGAACTACTACAAGTCCTGAGTTTTGTGATCTCAGAGAGCGTGAAGGATTGTAACGTGTTAGAAGACTAGTTAGATACATGGGAGCAAAACCATTAAGAGCCTTTTACATAAGTAGCAGCAGTTTGTAATCAATTCTAAACTTAACAGGTAGCCAGTGTAGAGATGATAAAATTGGGGTTATATGGTCATACTTTCTTGTCCTAGTGAGAACTCTGGCAGTTGCATTTTGGACTAAATGAAGCCTATTTATTAAAGATGCAGGACAGCCACCTAGTAACGCATTACAATAGTCCAGTCTAGAGGTCATGAATGCATGAACTAGCTTCTCAGCGGATATGGAGCAAGCGACAGGATGTTTCTCAGCTTGGCAATATTTCTAAGGTGGAAAAAGGCTGTTTTTGTGGTATGGGCGATATGATTTTCAAAAGACAGGTTGCTGTCTAATATAACACCAGGTCTTTCACTGTCGAGCTACTAGTTACAGAATATCCCTCTAAATGGAAGTTAAATTGTGAGAGTTTCTGTGTACTGGCTTTTGGACCTATTATTATTTCTGTCTTATCAGAGTTTAACAACAGAAAGTTGCAGCTCATCCAGTCGTTTATCTCTCTAAGGCATTGAGTTAATTTGGAAACTGTGGCTATTTCATCTGTTTTTATATATATATAGAGATATATAACTGTGTATTGTTTATAGCAGTGGAAACTAATCCCATGTCTTCTAATGATGTTCCCTAATGGAAGCATGTATATCGAGAAAAGCAGAAGTCCTAGAACTGATCCTTGATGGACCCCATGATTAACTGATAATAAACTGGAGGATTCACCATTTAATTCAAGAAAATGGTATCAGTCAGACAGGTAGGATCTAAACCAACTTAAAGCCTGACCATGAATACCTGTGTAATTTTGTAAGCGATCTAGAAGATTGTTGTGATCTATAGTGTCGAATGCAGCACTAAGGTCAAGTACTAATAGTGACATACTGTCTTGGTCCGAAGCTAAGAACAAGTTGTTTGTGACTTTCACAAGTGCAGCTCCCTTTCGAGGGAACTCGACACTGTGTCAGTGCTGACGCTATGGGAACGCTTCTGTGAGGAAGTTGTGTCTGAAGCTCTGTGTGCATAGTGTACAATAGAACATTGTAAGGGTTTTGTTGCCAGAGGAATAAGGCTCTTATTATCATGCAATAAAAGCCTGAGCCGGTCTACAGAGCGACTCCCAATCTAACTCATTGCAACCAATATATAGGTTGCCCACACATTCCTACATGCCCAACATCTGTTTCATATCTATGGCCCCCACAACTATACGAACTGTGGGGCCACTCTTCCTAGGTCTAGGCTTCATCACCATATATGGTTACATTCCAATGCAAATAAATTGGACACATTAAGCTAACATATACCATACATGTGGACCATATCACAAACATTCCTGTGCACACACACAGACATCTAGCTAATTTCAATGCTGATATTGTTTCTACATATCACTATGAATAAAATTCTTCTACATACCCTACAGGATTAGCAAATATACTTATACTACATTCAAAGTTATGTTGCTCTGCAGATTTTCTCTATACTGCGTTTTCCTGTGTATACTTTGCCTGTTATTTCGGTTTTCACTTTTGCCCTCACTGTTATAAAAAAAAAAAAAAAAATCAACAGCAATTAGTGAGATGAAGCAATTACCTTTACCATGCTAAAGTGAATTATTAAAGCATATCTCCAGGAGTTTAACTAAAAAAAATCTCTGAAAAGTTTACAGGTAGTGTAAATGATTACACATTATGTCCAAAAGGTGCCTGACTTTACCAATGTTCTTGTGGCTGAATGCATAAATCCCCACAGCCTTGCTTCAAAATCTAATGGAAACCCTTCCCTAAAGAGTGGAGGTTTTAAAACAACAAAGCAGGACTAAATCTACAATGGATGTTTTAACAAGCACATATAATGTAATGACCAGGGGTTCAGGAATATTTGGCCATTTATTTTTTTGCCTTTCTTTGTTAAATGACAGGGTTGGATTATGTGGAGTATCTCTCAAGGCCATGTCAATAAAATGATTCTATAGAAATTATAAGAAATTAGAATAGAATAAGCACATAAATATATCTATATATTTTATATATATATATCATATATATATCTATATATTTTTATTTGCAGCTGGTACAGAAAATTAACATCTTACCATTAAGAAAAAGCAGAATTGAACAGTGATGTGATACAAATTGATAACATATTAAAAAGGTACAAAATTATGGGGGGAAAACAAACTACAGGTTTAGACCTCAGTTACACGCTGTTTCATTTTGAGAATTTCCTTTTTTAATAGTTCCTGAGTGTCCTACACCACTGAAGAGAAAACGGAGAGCAGAGACTCTACTCCAGGTTACACAAACACTGAGTAAGAAGCTATAAGCATTTTTTCATCTATTTTGTTTACTTATGTAGTCATTAAAATAACACTTGCCACACAGATTCTGTTAAAAAAAAACAAAAAAAAACAAGATAGATAGATAGATAGATAGACGAACAAACAGACAGACGGATTTAAATTTCTCAATGCTGATTTTTAATCTTTACCCTTTTTAAGTGTCTAAATACAACAATGAACAGAAGAAATGCTGTGCAGATGGACTGAGGCAAAACAGGCTGGGCTACACATGTGAACGGAGAGCGTCATTCATTTTGTATGGTGCAGAGTGTGTCAAGGCCTTCCTGGACTGCTGTAAGGAGATCCAAAAACGCAAAGATGAGCAGAAAGACTTGTTGCTTTTGGCTCGCAGTAAGAACCTACTTTGTTGTTTGTTCAGAGTTATTAAAGATTTTTTTAAATTATAACAATAATAATAATCGCATTATATTAATTTTCACACATTAATAATTTCAATAATAATAATAAAAAAATGTCTCCATGAACCGCCACCTTATCATGGTGGAGGGGTTTGCATGCCTGAATGATCCTAGGAGCTATGTTGTCTGGGGCTTTCTTCCCCTGGCAGGGTCTGCAAACAGGTCCTGGGTGACGGGCCATACAAAGAGCGGTTCAAAACCCCCTTATGAGGAAATTCAAAACAAGGTCTGTGATGTCGCCCAGTATGGCGCAACCGGGGTCCCACCCTGGAGCCAGGCCCGGGGTTGGGGCTTGCATGTGAGCGCCTGGTGGCCGGGTCTTACCTCACGGGGCCCATCCGGGCTCAGCCCGAAGGAGCAACATGGGGCCGAACTCCTATGGGCCCACCACCTGCATGAGAAACCATAAGGGGCTGGTGCAATGTGGATTGGGTGGCAGTTGAAGGTGGGGGGTTTGGCGACCCAATCATTGGACAGGAAATCTGGCTCTAAGGACATAGAATGTCACCTCACTGGGGGGAAAGGAGCGTGCGGGAGGTTGAGAGACAATGATTAGAGATAGTTGGACTCGCCTCCCGACACAGCTTGGGCTCTGAAACCCAACTCCTCGAGAGAGGCTGGACTCTTTACTACCCTGGAGTTGCTCGTGGTGAGAGACAACGGGCTGGTGTGGGCTTGCTCATAGCCCCCCAGCTCAGCAGCCATGTGTTTCAGTTCACCCGGTGAACGAGAAGGGTGTTTCCCTGCGCCTTCGGGTTGGGGACAGGTCTCTCACTGTTATTTGCGCCTACGGGCCAAATGGCAGTGTAGAGTACCCGACCTTCTTGGCGTCTCTGGGAGGGGCGCTGGAAAGTACTACTGGGGGACTTCAATGCTCATGTGGGCAGGGACAGTGACACCTGGTGGGGCGTAATTGGGAGGAACAGCCCCCACGACCTGAACCCAAGTGGTGTTCTGTTATTGGACTTCTGTGCTAGTCACAATTTGTCCATAACGAACACCATGTTCAAGCATAAGAGTGTCCATCAGTGCACGTGGCACCAGGACACCCTAGGTCGGAGGTCGATTCAAGATTCAAGATTTTTATTTGTCACCTACACAATAATATAGGGCATATATAACTAGCAGTGAAATGTGAGTCAGGTCCGCTCCATGGACATTGCACTTATTAGAAAAACACAACAATGAAAAAATAGATAAAATTAAACAATGAAAATATAAGAATAAAATATAAAAATATGTATACTTTAGAATGGAAAATAATGTGCATGAAAGTAAACTGTAGTTATAAATATAAGATACACAGGGATGTAAAAGAGGAAATATGCATATGTGCATTGTACTGTAGTCTTAAATATTAAGATACACAAGAATATGCAGGAGGCAAATGTGCTAAACAGGTTGACACTTTCAGTATGTCAACGTGAGGTAATGAATGATGAAAATCTTACTGATAAAGTCAATATTAAGTGGAGACATGAACATGTTAAGAGGCTGGTTTTGAGTTTAGGAGCCTGATGGTCTGGGTGAAGAAACTCCTCCTAAGTCTCTCAGTTTTTGCCATCAGGCAACAGAAGCGCTTACCAGATGGCAGCAAAGTGAAAAGATGGTTATTGGGGTGGATTGAGTCCTTGATGATTTTAGCAGCTGTTTTTGCAGTGTTTGAGGTAGATGTCCTGCAGAGAGGGGATAGCAGACCCTGTGATGCGCTCAGCTAAGCGCACAACTCTCTGCAGGGCTGTGCAGTCTTGACTGGAGCTGTTCCCATACCACACTGAGATACACTGAGACAATACACTTTCTATGGCCCTGAATAGAAAGTTTTCAGGATTGCTGGTGAGACCCTGAATTGTCTTAGCTGTCACAGATGGTACAGTCTTTGCCAGGCTTTATTAACCTGTGTTTGAATGTGGATAGTCCAAGCCAGGTCCTCTGAGATGTTTACACCGAGGTACTTGAAGCTGCTTACCCTCTCCACAGGGTTCCTTCTGATCATAAGAGAAGTATAGGGCTGCTGTTGTCTCTTCCTGAAGTTGATAATCAGCTCTTTGGTTTTGCTCACATTCAGAGAGAGACAATTGTCCTGGCACCATGATGTTACCTCATCTAGGTATGCAATCTCACTGTTGTTGTGAATGAGGCCCAGAACCACATTATCATCAGCAAATTTCATAATAGATGTGGAGCTGTGGGAAGATAAGCAGTCATGTGTGTAGAGGGAGTGCAGCAGGGGACTCAGGACACAGCCTTGTGGGGCTCCTACGTTCAGGGTGATGGAGTTGGAGGTGTACTGGCCTACTTTCACCACTTGAGGTCTTCCGGTGAGGAAATCAAGAATCCAATTGCAGAGTGAAGAATTCAGGCCGAGGTCCATGAGTTTAGAAACCAGCTTGATGGGAACTATAGTATTGAAAGCTGAGCTATAGTCGATAAATCCCAGCCTTACATAGTTCCTATTATTGCTGTCAATGTGTGTGAGAGAAGAGTGCAGGATGTGAGAGATGGATCTGTTGGGGTGATAAGCAAACTGAAGAGGGTCCAAAGTATCTGGGATGGAGGACCAGATGACATTCTTAACCAGTCCCTCGAAGAACTTCATGACTATTGATGTGAGGGCAACTGGATGACAGTCATTCAGACAAGAGGGTTTATTGTTCTTAGGCACTGGGATGATGACAGATTTTTTGAAGGAGCTGGGAACCACTGATGTAGCAAGAGACTCATTAAAAACAGATGTAAACAAACCAGCGAGCTGATCAGCGCAGGACCGCAGAATACGGCCAGAAATCCCATCAGGTCCGGCTGCTACCCTGATGATCACTCGCTTTAGAGCCCTCCAAACCTCATCCTCTGACATGGCGATCACATGATTATCGCTGCTCTGTCTGTTGCTTCCTGACTCGCTGATCAGCAGACTCGAACTGCTTAGATTGCTTTCGGCCGTAGAAAGTATTTAGCTCGTCAGCCAGCAACGGATCTGCTCTCACCTCTGCAGAGGATTTATTTCCAAAGGCACAGATGGTCCTAAGTCCTTGCCACATGCGTCGGGAGTCATTTAGCTGGAAATGTGACTCTATGCATTCCCTGTATCTGTATTTGGCGGCTCTCACTGCCTGTTCCAGATGCCTCCTGGACGCCTCCCTGGGGAGGTGTACCGAGCCATGTTCAACCGGGAGGAGGCCCCAGGGAAGACCTAGGACACTCTGGAGGGACTATGTCTCTCAGCTGGCCTGGGAACGCCTTGGTATTCCCCCGGACATCCCTGAATGTCCTTGCTTAGACTGCTGCCCCCAGGATTAAGCGGTAGAAAATGGAATGTAATAGAAAAAATTTAATAATAATAATAATAATAATAATAATAATAATAATAATAATAATAATAATAATAATAATAATAATAATAATCTAATTAAATTTGAGCTTTATTTTTTTATTTTGATTTCTAGTTTTTACACAAACATAAAAATAAAAATTAAAATAATAATAATAATAATAATAATAATAATAATAATAATAATAATAATAATAATAATAATAATAATAATATACCAAAACACAAAAAAACTATTACATGCAATGGTATTCACTGCTCCACAATATTGAATGTTTGCCTCTTGTTCAAGGCATAATTTACAAACATACATTTGTTCAGGTGAAGATGATGATGATGATGAATTCTTAAGCTCTGATGATATTACCACTCGAACAAATTTCCTTGAGAGCTGGATGTGGGAGAGCATTGACCTGCCAGATTGTGAAGAAAACATTCCATGGTAATTGCAATAATACAGGATTTTTATTATTACTACATACTTAAAGAAACTTGGCAATACTTTTCAGATCTGTTCTTTCCCCTGTAGTGATAAAACAAGCCTCACCTTGGAGAGTCAATATGTCTTAAACTCTATTACTACCTGGCAAGTCCTAGCCATCAGTATGTCCAAGACCCATGGTCAGTCCCGCATCATTTTAACATGTGAAGTTTCCAAATACACCAAAATACATAAATCTGAAACAGACACCTCAATTTGATGAATGGAATATGAAGCATATTTTTTTACCATGTAGGCATCTGTGTAGCTGATCCCTATGAAATAACAGTGGAGATGGATTTCTTTGTGGATCTCAAGCTACCTTACTCAGCAGTTCGCAATGAACAAATAGAAGTCAAGGCTGTTCTGCATAACTTCTCCAGTGAGAAAATGAGGGTATGTTTAGTGTTGTCTGCAGTTACACATAAAAATAAAATAAAAGAAAACTTTGTGCACTGTGTAGTTTTGCTATAATGCTCACAGTTCATGGCTTGCAGTGTTTGCTCTTCACATACATTTTATACAGGTTCTCTGATGCACAATGTCCTTTTGATAAATCGATATAAATCTCTGTCTATTTCTGCATCACCGGACATTTTCAGGCTCTGGATACACAGCCACCTAGTCCAGGATAAAACTGAATTACTTTCTGATTCTTTAAGAATGAAACTGCCACATAATCCACTTCATAACTCACATTTTTGTCTGCATCCTAACCTATTGCCTGATTTGTCCTCACATCTGTTGGACTTTCTCTTTCCACCAGGTGCGAGTGGATTTCTTAGAGACAGAACGTATTTGTAGCGCGGCCAGTAAAAAGAAGAAATACCGTAAAATAGTTAATGTTGAAGCCAAGTCCACCATTTCCATCCCTTATGTGATTATTCCCATGGAACTGGGGGAACATAACATAGAGGTGAAGGCTGTTAGTTCATTACGTAGTGATGGAGTTCTAAAAACCCTGAAGGTGGTGGTGAGTATGAGCAGATTATGTGAGTGATTTAACAAGCATGGGCTAAATGTTGAAGTACTGGTTACTTTGTGCTGAAAAAACTTTATAGATTTTATTATAGCTGTGTTTAAATGAATATACAAAAATAAATATCATATGATTCTATGATGCAATCAGATTCACTGCTTAGATCAACATAAGGTCTGAATCTGTTTTCCCTTGCTCAGTCGGAAGGTGTGCTAACTGAACTCCCGGAACAAAATTTGGAATTAAATCCCTCTAAAGTACCTGGTAAGATCTTCTATATTCTGTAAACACTTTGTGATATCCAAAATATGTCTAGATATAGAATTTATTCCACAAATAATGTTTCTACATTTTACATGCTTAAAACTAAATAAGTTTTAATTTATTACTATTTCTTTTATTCTTTCTGTTTATTTTTTAGGTGGCATTCAAGTTGTGCATATGAAGACTGATATACCACCTGGAAAGATTCCAAACTCTGAAGCACAAACTTACATCACTGTGGCTGGTATAAAATCTAACAAATTAATATAGGCCAATATTGACCAATTCAAGTTTTTTCACTTAAGGTCACTTAATGTCATTCCTATCATATACTCATATATAGTGCCATAGCTTTATGTTAATCGCAAAAGGATAGAGATGTTATCAATCTTAGCATTAATGGGCCAGACCCACCCAAGACTGATTTAAATGGAAAACAATCCCTTCGTTACACCAATATATGCAAAAAAAACTTTTTTTATTTGTGAATTTTTTCCCATCCATTCTAACATCATCAGAGTTCCACTGCCTGCTGCATTACATACATAGTCCAATTATTTCTTTTTGTGGACACAATACACCATTTTTTCTTATCCAGGAACATGAAGTTACAGTATGTCATCATATAAATGACCTGCTTACTAATAGTAGCTTTTTGGATGAAAGGTGAGCAACATGGTTGTTTGATGATCCACAATGCTGATGGCTTTGTGGATTCAACATGTGGTGTAAATTTTTGCAATGAAAGGAAGAGAGACTGATGACTTTCTCAGCTGCCCTCACTATCCACTTCGGGGTCTTGTGGACCGAGACAGTTCAGTTCCTAAACCAGTCAGAAATGCAGCTGCTCAGGATGTTTGCAATAGAGCCCCCTGTAGTCAGGATAGGGGATGTTCTCTCCATGCTCTCCTGAAGTCAACACCCATCTTTTTCAGTCTATGTTCAGTTACAGTTTGTTACAAGCTGTTAGCTGCATCATCTTCTCTCTGTATGTTAACTCGAGGCATAATCAGTACTTGTTAGATATTCATGCAGCTCATTTAATGTAGTAAATTTTTGTCATGGCATTTTATACATTTTGAGGGACATCCTGATGTTTTGTAATGTTGACATTACTCCTGATCGACAGCTTTCCACATATGATATAGTATGTATGATTTGTTAGCTCTTTGCAGAGCATGGCTTCAGCAGTCGGACAAAATCAAGAATGCAATTCAAGTGAACAATATCCTACTGCAACATGCTTTTTATGGTTAATAATAATGATAATGATAATATATATTATTATCATTATCATTATCATTATTATTATTACTTACTTTTAATTTACTTAATTTAATTACTTACTTACTTACTTACTTACTTACTTACTTACTTACTTTTGAAGATGACATTAAATGTAATAGGTCAATTCGGAACACATCCACACCTTCAAATATATATTAAAGGGTGTGAAAAATTATGCAACCAGATTAATGTAACTTTCCCCCATTTAATTTTAATACATTGCTAAAAATTGTACTGCCAATTTATCTTGGTTTTATTTCATTATGCATCTCTACATATTAATTATCTACCTATTTCTACTCCCCTTTCTCTGCAGCTTATTTGTTATTGTTTTGCTTAATAATGGACACAGGGCTGGGAGAAGATAGAAACACTCACAATTCACCTTCCATAATTATTTTGTTATTGTATCGTTATTTGTATTTTATCTTCTTTAAGACAATGAAGTATATATTATGCCATGTCATAATATACAAGTTTACCTGCTTGTCCATTCTAACAACAATATTGCTATTCATATATTTTCTTGAAGGTGAGGAGTTAAGTCAGACAATTGAGCAGGTCATAAGTGGAGAGTTTATGGGGCGCTTGATCGTCCAACCCCATGGCTGTGGAGAGCAAAACATGATCTTTATGACATTGCCTCTAATTGCCACACACTACTTAGATACCACCAGCCAGTGGGAAAGAGTTGGCCTGCACCAACGTAATGAGGCTATCAAGCACATCCAGACAGGTAAAAAGACTCTTCTAAAACACTAGAGATCAAAATCATTTGAGGTTTTGTAAGGCCACAAATGTACCAGTATAATATGGTTATAAGCCATTTTGTTCATCAAGCTTTTCTCGTCATCTCTCATATTTCATATGTAAAGTTCAAACCAGAGCAGCAACCTGAAATTCATTATATGAAATTAATTTGTCAAATTTTAATTGAAATTCTGTCTAGTATCTAAATAGACGTTCCTTTTATTACCCTTGTCCGGGACATAAACAGTCATTGAAATTTGAAGCTTTTATGCTATCTGCTATGTCATTGGTTCATGCTAGAAGATTGGGGTCTAGTTTTATTTCACGGGGTAGGTAGTGTTTCTGGTGTTCAGTGCTAGCACAGAGTGTCAAAATGATCTGGATCCACAGCTTAGCTCTACTCAAGTGTTTTGGAGCTTTCTAATGAGCTTTTATGAAAATATTTTATAATTTTATTTTATAAATATTTTAAATTATGAGTGCAGTTGATTACAGTTACAGTATATTGGAACTCGTAAGACTAAGAAAATAATCCTCATCTTTCCCCCTCTCTTAGGATATGCACAAGAGCTTACATTCCGTAAACCTGATGGTTCTTATGGTGCATGGACACATACACCTAGTAGCACATGGTAATAGAGACCGATGAAAGTTACAGTTGGGTAATTCTTCAGTTCTTGCACAGTATTCCATCTGCCATATATTGATTTCTTGTTTTTTCTGCATTAAAGGTTGACAGCATATGTGGCCAAAGTCTTTGCTCTGGCTAGTGACCTAATCACGATAAATGAAGATATTCTTTGCAGCGCCCTTAAGTGGTTAAATCTGAACTCACAAATGCCAGGTGGCTCATTTATAGAAAATGCCCCAGTCTATCATGGAGAGATGGTTGTAAGTTGAGCTTATATTTGTTTGGTCATTAGTGACATGTACAAAAAAACCTTACAGCAACAATTTTTTTGTGAAATCAATTTTTTTGTGAAACTTAAAGGTGGGGTGCACAATGTTTGAAAGCCAATGTTGACATTTGAAATCACCAAACACGCCCCTAACCCAAATGGGTGTCACCCCTGTTTTCATAACTCTACCCACACATACATACAGTACATAACCCAGGCATCTATTATGGTGGATCCTGCTGGGGCAGCTGGATGAAGGGATATTTTTATCAGTAAATGAACACAATGAGTAATACTATGGTAATACAGTACAAATATGTTTTTGTAGTACTGTGTGTTGTTCTGTGAATGGTTTAGCTCCGTTTCACATGGAAGGCATTCAGTTCTCTCCAGCTTTGGAAAGCTGATATTATATTAACACGGGTCCTGCTTCTTGCCTTATCATAAGCCTTTTTTCTCTTTTCGTTTGTATCTGCCATTTCAATGTTTCAATCGCTTTCGGCCAATTTCAAGACATACGCACTGAACACTCTCTCTGCCGCATATTGACAAGACATGCCTTTTTCTGCTCATTGGCTACACATTTGTTTTGCAAGTCGGCCTGACTCAGTTTTCTGACGCATTTCTCAAACATCTTGCACCCCACCTTTAAGTGTACTGTAAATAATTTTCTGTGCTATTCCAGGGTGATGTACGAGGTAAAGATGCTGATGCATCTCTGACAGCATTTGTCTTGATTGCCCTGCAAGAAGGACAACATCTTTGTGCTAAATTAGTTGGAGTATGTCAATTTATTACACCATATATCACTAATAAGTCAAAACATCCAAGCAAATTGACCAGCTTTTGTAGAATTATGCATATAATTTTACCCTTTTCTGTCATGTAGAGTCTTCCAGAGTCTTCCAGGAAGGCCACTGAGTTTCTGGAAAAAAGACTCCCCTCTTTGACCAATCCGTATGCAGTTGCAATGTCTTCATATGCCTTGGCCAATGCTGGCAAGTTTAACAAGCAGCGTCTGCTGCAGGCTTCCTCTGAAGGTCAGTAACTCTTAAAATCCATCCATCCATCCATCCATCCATCCATCCATCCATCCATCCATCCATCCATCCATCCATCCATCCATTTTCTACCGCTTATCCGGGGCCGGGTCGCGGGGGCAGCAGTCTAAGCAGGGATGCCCAGACTTCCCTCTTCCCAGACACTTCCTCCAGCTCTTCTGGGGGAATACCGAGGCGTTCCCAGGCCAGCTGAGAGACATAGTCCCTCCAGCGTGTCCTAGGTCTTCCCTGGGGCCTCCTCCCTGTTGGACATGCCCGGAATACCTCCCCAGGGAGGCCGTCCAAGAGGCATCCGAAACAGATGCCCGAGCCACCTCAGCTGACTCCTCTCGATGTGGAGGAGCAGCGGCTCTACTCTGAGCTCCTCCCGAGTGACCGAGCTCCTCACCCTACCTCTAAGGGAACGCCCAGCCACCCTGCGGAGGAAACTCATTTCGGCCGCCTGTATCCGGGATCTCGTCCTTTCGGTCATGACCCAAAGCTCATGACCATAGGTGAGGGTAGGAACGTAGATCGACTGGTAAATAGAGAGCTTCGCCTTGTGGCTCAGCTCTTTCTTCACCGCAACAGATCGGTATATCGACCGCATCACTGCAGAAGATACACCAATCCGCCTGTCGATCTCCCGCTCCATCCTTCCCTCACTCGTGAACGAGACCCCAAGATACTTAAACTCCTCCACTTGAGGCAGGAGCTCTCCACCAACCTGAAGGGGGCAAGCCACCCTTTTCCGACTGAGAACCATGGCCTCGGACTTGGAGGTGCTGATTCTCATCCCCGCTGCTTCACACTCAGCTGCAAACCGACCCAGTGCACGCTGAATGTCCTGGTTTGAGGAAGCCAGCAGGACAACATCATCTGCAAAAAGCAGATACGAAATCCTGTGGTCCCCAAAATGGATTCCCTCCGGCCCCATACTGTGCCTAGAAATCCTGTCCATATAAGTAATGAACAGGACCGGTGACAAAGGGCAGCCCTGCCGGAGTCCAACATGAACCGGGAACAAGTCTGACTTACTGCCGGCAATGTGAACCAAACTCCTGCTCCGGTCATATAGGGACAGGACAGGCCTTAACAAAGAGCCCTGGACCCCATACTCCCAGAATACCCCCCACAGGTCACCACGAGGGACACAGTTGAAAGCCTTCTCCAGATCCACAAAACACATGTGAACTGGTTGGGCAAACTCCCATGAACCCTCCAGCAACCTGGCGAGGGTATAGAGATGGTCCAGTGTTCCACAACCGGGACGAAACCCGCATTGTTCCTCCTGAATCCGAGGTTCGACTATCGGCCGAATTCTCCTCTCCAGTACCTGGCATAGACTTTTCCGGGGAGGCTGAGGAGTGTGATCCCCCTAGTTGGAACACACCCTCCGGTCCCCCTTCTTAAACATAGGGACCACCACTAGAGTCTGCCAGTCCAGAGGCACTGTCCCCAACCTCCACGCAATGTTGCAGAGGCATGTCAACCAAGACAGCCCCACAACATCCAGAGAACATCCAGAGGTACTCAGGGCGGATCTCATCCACCCCCGGTGCCTTGCAACTGAGCCCCTGCCCTCTGCTTCCTCAGTGGAAGACATGTCGGTGGCGTTGAGGAGAACCTCGAAGTATTCCTTCCACCGTCCGAGGATGTCCCCAGTGGAAGTCAGCAGATTCCCACTCCCACTGTAAACATTGTGGGTAGGGCACTGCTTCCCCCTCCTGAGGCGCCGGACGGATTGCCAGAATTTCTTTGAGGCCACCCGCTAGTCCTTCTCCATGGCCTCAGAGAATCCCTCCCAGACCCGAATTTTTGCCTCCGTAACCACCCGGGCTGAAGCTCACTTGGCCCTCTGGTACCTATCAGCTGCCTCCGAAGTCCCCCGAGCCAACCAGGCTCGATGGGACTCCTTCTTCATCTTGACGGCATCCCTTACTTCCGGGGTCCACCACCGGGTTCGGGGATTGCCACCACGACAGGAATTGGAAACCTTGCGGCCACAGCTCCGAGCGGCCGCGTCGACAATGGAGGTGGAGAACATGGTCCACTCGGACTCAATGTCTCCAACCTCCCTCAGGATCTGGTTGAAGCTCTGCCGGAGGTGGGAGTTGAAGATCTCTCTGACCGGACACTCTGTCAAACGTTTCCAGCAGACCCTCACAGTACGTTTGGGTCTGCCAAGTCTGTCCAACTTCCTCCCCCGCCATCGGATCCAACTCACCACCAGGTGGTGATCAGTTGACAGCTCCGCCCCTCTCTTTACCCGAGTGTCCAAGACATACGGCCGGAGGTCAGATGAAGCAACCACAAAGTCGATCATCGACTTCCGACCTAGGGTGTCCTGGTGCCATGTGCTCTTAAAATCATATTTACTTATTTATTTCTGAAGGAAGCACATGTCAATTTGATTCTATATATCTTATGCACAGATGGTTCTTATTGGAAAGTTGTGGGAGGAGATCACTTCTCCCTGGAGGCAACAGCGTATGCCGTGCTGGCTCTGGTAAGGGCAAAGGAGTTTGATGCAGCAGGAAAAGCTGTTCACTGGCTCAATAGGCAGAGCGGTCCTTACGGGGGTTATGGCACCACCCAGGTAGGTTGACAGGTTTTTTTACTTTTTTAATTCTGATGTGGAAGAAAGGCAAAGTAACTATTTATTCAGTCAAAGTGAAAACAATTAAACCATGGAGATGAAAATATTATGTTTGTTAATTTATTTATTATATTTTAAATACTGAAGTAGTTACGGATCGCCGTGCCGTGCGCGGCACGGAAGTCAAAGTGACCACTAGGGGATGACGCAGAAACAAGCTTCTTTTCATCTTTAAAGCATCAAATCCTCTAAAAACACGGAAAAAACCTATTTACCTAGTAAAGTTTATACTCTCAATATTTTTTAAGCCCACACACAAAGCATAATATGATTCACAGCCTTCATACTATTAGAAAAAGTTTTTGGAGAAAACTGACCTAGGTGGCGCTAGACCAGTTTTTCCCTTACGTTTACACGCTTCCCTTTCTTCACTGGGGTAATATATTCCAATACAAATATTCCACAAAAATCCACACAGGTCCAATGAACTGGAATCTGTAAGTCTTTTAATCCAAAACGCTTTGGTCGCACCACAAATATTCCGTTTGTGTTCCGAAAACTAGAAACAGTAGTGCGCCATCATCTTGTTTTGCCGCTCTAACTTCTCATTGGGTATTCAAAAATTCTACGTCATATTTATAGCCCAGGGCCTAACGAATCAAACAAGCCCTCACTTGAGCCAATCGGTGCTTGTATTGCAGAGATAGACGGATGGGAAGCCAATGATGTCATGACATAATTTTTGGGAACCCGCCTTTGACTGACAATTACTCCTTCCAATAGCAATGAAATGGGCTGGGACCTCTACAGCTCTTTAGCCAATAAGCAGACGATTCCAACGATATGCTGCAACCCCCCTCTCTGCTGCCTGGATCTGCGTGAAAAAGCTGCGCAGAAGAATTCTTGCGTAATCCTTGACCTTTTGTCACTCTCACAGCTCAGGGTGTCAAGTTACAGGCCTGTTTTCACACCAGAGTAGTAGACAGAGAGTCTCTGCTTGTTTTAGGCCTTTTAAACTGAGCATGCAGTCTTTTAATTCAAAGTTATACAGTAAACAAGTACACAAAAACGCTGGACCAGACGACCATGTCCGTAGAAAAATATTTTTATTGAAGCCATTTTTGGGTCTTTTGACTTGAAATTTTTTTGGTGAAAGCCAAGACATGTGGCTATGACCCTCAGTTGTTATTTGGTCCCTAACATGTTCCAGAAAAATAAGATTAATCAGTTTATCAGGTAAACAACCCAGGCGGAAATGAAAACCTTCCATTCTAGCCTCTGTAACTTTGTGCCAGTAAGGCCTAGAATCAATCTGAAGTTTCTGAAACTAGAGAATCTCTTCTTTCCAATGAGACCAGGCTCACCCCTGTGCGGCAAAGTATGTGGGAGCTGTACCACTTTTTGTTGGGTAGGTCATGTAGGCGAAAAACCTGCAAAAGGGGCCAAGGCATAAAGGGGTTAGGTCTTTGGTTCTTTAATTGTGATGATTTTGGCTCTCATTTAACAAAAACCCACCAACTCACTATCTCAAAAAACTGTCAAGAGGAAAATGAGAAACAAGAGACCAAAAAAAAAAATGCAGATGAGCTGTAGGCCACTGTCAAAGAAACCTGGGCTTCCATACCACCTCAGCAGTGCCACAGACTTATCTCCTCCATGCCACACCAAATTGAGTCAGTAATTAAAGCAACAGGAGCCTCTACCATATACTGAGTACATATACAGTAAATGAAAAACTTTCAGAAGGCCAACAATTAACTAAAAATATTTTTTTTTTATTGGTAATATGAAGTATTCAAATTTTTTTAGATAGTGAGTCGGTGTGTTTTTGTTAAATATGAGCCAAAATCATCACAATTAAAAGTTTCACTATTTTTAGCTTTTCCACGGCATTCTATTTTATTGAGATGCACTTGTACGTAATACTACATCATTTTTCAGTTTAACTAAATGATTGGTATAATTTTTTTGTTTCATTTGATTGATTTGGTTCATTTTGTCTACTCACAGAAATAGATAAAATTCTAAAGCGTTCAAGCTTTAAATTTCAAGCATCACTGTACATTTGTTTCAGTTGACAATCAATTTCAAAAATCATCTTTGCTTTTCCATGTCATCTAGGCAACCATACTGGTGTTCCAAGCAGTGGCTGAGTACTATAAACAAGTAAAAGATCTTCAGAATACAGATCTGACTGTGGATGTGAGCGTCAGTGGCCGGACTCATAAAAAAAAATGGAATTTCAACAAGAACACTGCACATCTTACACGCACAGACAAGGTTATTAGAAAACTGTTTATGTTATAAATAGTTCATTCATTCATTCATTTTCTACCGCTTTATCCGAACTTCTCGGGTCACGGGGAGCCTGTGCCTATCTCAGGCGTCATCGGGCATCAAGGCAGGATAGACCCTGGACGGAGTGCCAACCCATCGCAGGGCAGTTATAAATAGTTTTTTTTTTTTTTTTTTAATTTAAAGTTTTTATTTTAAACATTGTCTTACCCCTTGCTACTATTGGTGTGTGATGTGTTCTGATCTTAATAAAGATGGATTAACATTTTATAAACATAGTTGTGCTGGATCACAGTAAAGCTCACAACAGTGAAGGCTAGCTAGTTCACTGTCTAAAGTGATGTCTAAAGCATGCTGAATGTCTAAAATGTCTAAAGCATGCAAACTTTTGCTCTCAGAGGCTCTGTGTTATAATAGTTTTAAGATTTACAAAATTGATAACACAGTGAATATAAAATGTCTGCACGGCCCTTTTAAAATCAGTTTTTTAATGTAAAAAACATGTTCACCTTCTCTATGAAATTACAAGTGTCCCTGAACCAAAACTGTTTTAGGAAGAAAAAGAATCTCTCATTACCCAGCCTTTTTTTTTATAATTGGGAATCTGGCAGTTTTGAGACTCAACCAATTTCTTCATTTAAATGCTAATTAGTAAAGACCTGCTAATTAAAGTGGATGATTAAACATGAATAAAGTATAGGAAATTCCTATAGGATTTCCCTGACATCATCTTGGAACAGCCAAATAAGAAAGCTAGGGGCAATAAAGAGTTTACCAGATCTCAATGTTAAAAAAAATATGTTCCCTTTCGAGGGAACTCGACGCTGCGTCAGTGCTGATGCTATGGGAATGCTCCTTTGAGGAATTTGTGTCTGAAGCTCTGTGTGCACACACGCCATTTAATGGCTCGGAAAGGACACATGAAGGAGTAATTACTCGCCAGTAAGTCCATATAAGGGCATCTACGTCACGCTGCTCCAGCTTTCTTTGTCTTCATGAAGCGCTCTGTGTATGTGTGTCATTTGTCTCTCTGTCAAGTGCAGGGAAAGAAATAAATAGGGAAAGACTAGGCAAAATGTTGCAGTCTAAGCACTTTAAGAGATGCGTGCATCCGTGCCCCCGCTTTGTCTCGGCAGGCGACGCGCATTCTATTTGTGTGGTGTGTTTGGGAGAGGAGCATGCCCGGTCGGCTCTCGAGGGAGCCGGCTGCGTGCATTGTGAGGGATTCCCTCTTCGCACGCTCCGATCCCGCCTGGCTGTATTTTCAGCTTCGTCTGCGCCTCGTGGTTCGGGTCCTGCGTCTGCCGAGGCAGCGTGGTGGCTTCAATCATGGGGTTCCCAGGTTGAGTTAGCGGAGGCGGAGCAAGAGACGGGTGTTCCCCTTTCTCTTGCCCTCTCCCCTGACTCCGATCGCTCGGTTTCGCGTTCGGGAGCTCGCACTGCAATTTCTCCCAACCCGGAAGAGAGCATGCTGCTTTCCATGCCCGGTTCTGAGGAGCTCGATGTCGAAGGGGAGGGGCTTTCCACCACAGAACGACCGACGCAAATCAGCCGCGTTCGAGGAGCTCCTCGAGGTAATAACTTGGGCTGTTGAGAAGCTGAATTTAGATTGGCCTGAAGAGGTAGTTGGTGTCGTCCATTCTAAGCTGGACGATCGCTTTCTCAATTCAGGCCGTCAGACACCTGCACGCAGGCGTCTGCCATTTCTTCCGGACCTCCATACTGAGATAAAAATTCCTTTTCGACGCGTGTATTTTATCCAGCCATGTCAGACTATTCAGCCATTATGGGGCTTGAAGACCATGGGTATAGAACGATGCCGAGGGTTTAAGAGACGCTGACTAGTTATCTCTCCCCTGCATTGCCCGCATGGAGAAAACCTGCCCTTCCATCCAAGCCATGTAGGACCACTTCGGCCATTGTGGGTAAGGCCTATGAGGCAGCGGGTCAATTGGGTGCGGCGCTGCACACCATGACGGTCTTGCAGGCCTACCAGGCTGATCTGCTAGCAGAGCTGGATGGCGGTGAAGGGCTGGGACCTCAGGCGGTGTCCGAGCTCCGCCGCGCCACTGATCTCGCGCTCCGTGCCACGAAGCAGACGGCCCGCTCTATAGGCCGTACTATGGCTGCGCTGGTTGCCACGGAGAGGCACTTGTGGCTTAACTTGATGGGCAGAAGGGAGAAGGATAGGTCCTTTCTCCTGGACACCCCAGTTTCACCTCAGGGCTTGTTCGGCGACGCAGTTAGTACTGTCGTCGACATGGAATCAGGAGGTGAAATGCCAGTCAGCGGCGTTCAGGGAGTTTCTCCCTCGCCGCGGGGAGCAGCCTGGGCCATCATCTAGCCGCCCCCCCCTTCTAGCTCACTCAGGGCAGTGAGAAGAGCTAGTGTGGTGGCCTGTGCCCCCCCGTCTAAAACTAGGGAGGCCGGTTCACCTGCCCGGGCCCGGACCCGTCCGGTGAGAGAGGACCTTAGGTCTGTCCTCTCAGCCAAGCGGGCCATGAAGGAGTCCTTATGCCCGAGGGCAGGGGCTCCTGGGAGCGCCCTATTCAGAGACTTTCCCCCTACTGCCGGCCCCGTCGCCTTTGTCGTTTCGGGGGGCAGTGGGGCCTGTGTCGGCTCCCCTTTCTTGTGCGGATCTTCCCGGGTTCGCGCCTGCCGGTGCGCTGTTTCAGGGCGCCCGGGAGGTCTGCACGAGTTTAACGCCACTGTCAAGCAGCCTGGCAGCGTGGAAACTTCTGCCAGGGGCATCTCAGTGGGTCCTGAATACTGTAGAAAGGGGATACAGGATCCAGTTTTCCTCCCGTCCTCCGTGTTTCCCGGGTGTGTTGCCCACAAATGTGGGCGGGCACCAGGTGGTGTTCCTCCGGGAGGAACTTCTCTCACTTCTGGAGAAAGGGGCCATAGAGCATGTTCCCCTCCCAGGGTAAAAGCGGGACTCCGGCTTTTACAGCCGATATTTTGTTGTTCCGAAAGAAGGACGGTGGGCTGCGTCCGATTCTGGACCTGCGGGTTCTGAACTGTACTCTGAAGACTTACAAGTTCAAGATGCTCACGCTCAAGATGATCATGTCCCAGATCAGATCCGAGGACTGGTTTGTCACTATCAACCTCAAGGATGCTTATTTCAACATAAGCATTCTGTCGGAGCACCGGAAGTTCCTCGGGTTCGCTTTCGGGGGCGAAACATACCAGTATTGTGTCCTTCCTTCTGGCCTAGCCCTTTCACCACTCACGTTCACGAAGTGCATAGATGCTGCTCTGGCTCCATTGCGTCTCCAGGGCATCCGTGTACTGAACTACCTGGACGACTGGCTCATTCTGGCCCAGTCGGAGGCTATGGCAGCCAGGCATCGAGATGCCGTGCTTGCCCACATGAGGTCCTTAGGACTCAGGCTGAACCCAGGAAAGTGTGTGCTTTCTCCTTCTCAGAGAACCACCTTCCTGGCGTGGTTTGGGCTTCCATCTTGTCAGCGGTGGAAGCTGTTCGGCTAGGCCGCAGCCTCTCTGTTGCCGAGGCACAGAGGGTGCTCGGCCTCATGTCAGCAGCAGCCAACGTTATTCCTTTGGGTCTGCTTCACACGAGGCCATTCCAGTTCTGGTTCAAGGGGGCGGGCTTTCATCCTCATAGGCATCCCCTCAGGGTTATACGGGTCACGCGCCGTGGGCTTCATACCCTCCTTATGTGGAAAAGACCCCGGGTCTTGGCCTTGGGTCACAGGACTCTTTCGACGGACGCCTCGCTCTCGGGCTGGGGCGCAGCCTTAGATGGCCGCCTGGCCCAGGGTCTATGGGAGGGCCCCTGTCTCTCATGACACATAAATTGCCTGGAGATGAGGGCTGTGTTTCTAGCGTTGCAACACTTTCTCCCGCACCTCAAGGGCTGTCATGTCCTAGTGCGAACAGACAGCACCGCAGTGGTGTTCTATACCAACCATCAAGGCAGTCTGCGTTCACGCCCCCTGTTCAGGTTGGCGTGGCAGATTCTGCTCTGGGCAGAGACCAGGTTTCTTTCGCTAAGAGCGGTTTTTATCCCAGGGCATGTAAATCAGGAGGCAGACTTCCTGTCAAGGCAGGTGCTGAGGCCCGGGGAGTGGCATCTTCACCCCCACGTGGTGGAGCGAATCTGGCAGATTTTCGGCCGGGCTGAAGTGGATTTGTTCGCCTCAGAGGAGTCGACCCACTGTCCGCTGTGGTTCTCCCTCTCTCACCCAGCCCCGTTGGGCCTGGATGCCCTGGTATGGACGTGGCCGAGGCTCTGTCTGTACGCCTTTCCCCCGTTAGCTCTGCTCCCGCAAGTCCTAGCCAGAGTGTGCCATGACCGGGTCAACCTTCTCCTAGTGGCCCCCCATTGGCCCTCTCGAGTTTGGTTCACGGACCTAGTCTCCCTCCTAAACAGCACTCCATGGGAGGTTCCTGTCAGGAGGGATCTCCTCTCTCAGGCGCAGGGGACAATTCTTCACCCCCGCCCCAAGATGTGGAAGCTTTGGGTCTGGCCCCTGAGGGGGACCAGCTCCTAGACACAGGCCTCTCAACTGAGGTGACAGAGACTCTGCTGAATGCTAGGGCTCCCTCCACTAGGAAGCTGTATGCTCTGAAGTGCAGGCTTTTTTGCCTCTGGTGTGACGAGCACTCTCAGGATCCAGTTCACTGCCCAGTGCTGGAGTTCCTGCAGTCTTGTTTGTCTTGGGGCCTGTCCCCATCTACTCTAAAGGTGTACGTGGCCGCAGTTGCCGAGAACCACGAACCTGTCCTTGGGGGCTCCTTGGGTAGGCACCCTTTGGTCTCTCGCTTTCTGCGTGGTGTCAGGTGGCTGAGGGCTTTCTCTAGGCTACGCCTTCCTTCCTGGGACCTCTCTGTGGTTCTGGAGGGGCTGCTGGAAGGCCCCTTTGAGCCCTTGTAGTCAGCCTCTGAGAAGTTTCTGACCCTGAAGTCAGCTCTGCTTCTTGCCTTGGCCTCTCTCAGGAGAGTTGGGGATTTCCAGGCTTTGTCGATCGCCCCCGCCTGCCTGGAATTTGCTCCCGGCATGTCCAAGGCTATCCAGCACCCCAGGCCAGGATATGTCCCTAAGGTGCCCAGGATGGTGGGATGTCCAATCTTCCTGCAGGCCTACTGTCCCCCGCCCCATGAGTCGGTGGAACAGGAGAGGCTGCACTTGCTTTGCCTGGTAAGGGCCCTGAGGACTTACGTCCAGCTCATGGCGTAACTCCTCCACCCCTTTTGTCTGTTTTGGGGGCCGGTATAGGGGTAATCTGGTTTCCAAACAGCGCCTGGCGCACTGGGTGGTGGAGGCCATTACTCAGGCCTATGAGGTGCACGGTCATGCCTCACCTCTTGGCATCAGGGCCCACTCCACTAGGGGTATCGCCTCATCCAGTGCCTTGGCCAAGGGTGTCCCCATTGAAGATATTTGTGCTGCGGCAGGATGGTCCTCTCCACACACCTTTATCAGATTCTATGACCTGGACTTGGACCCCACTCCAGGGTCCCAGGTACTGCGGGGCCTATGATGTGCTGTTCCCAGTTAGCTCGTGCTCTCTCACGGCCTCTGGCGCAGTCATCGACCGGTGCGTGGCGGCGTGGGTATTGGCATTCCCATAGCGTCAGCACTTATGCAGCGTCGAGTTCCCTCGAAAGGGAACTACACCAGGTTACGTATGTAACCCGGTTCCCTGAGAAGGGAACAAGACGCTGCATTGCTGGCCACGCCCCGGACATCCATTCGCGCTTCCTTCAGACAAAGAGAGCTGGAGCAGCGGACGTAGATGCCCTTATATGGACTTACTGGCGAGTAAGTACTCCGTCACGTGTCCTTTCCGAGCCATTAAATGGCGTGTGTGCACACAGAGCTTCAGACACAACTTCCTCAAAGAAGCATTCCCATAGCGTCAGCACTGGTTCCCTTCTCAGGGAGCCGGGTTACATACGTAACCTGGTGTAGTTTTATTTGCTTCTAAAAGTCAGTAATTTTGTCCACAGTATGGGAAAGTGCACAGCACATCCTGTGTTACAAAATGTTTCTCTAAATGTTCTGCAAAATAGATTTTTAATATTTTACCTCCTGCAATTGTTAAGATCTCTGTGCCTTATGGTAACATGAACATTGAAGGTTTCTATACCTGGATTTTTACAGGTTCAGCTCAGGCAAGAGTTTAATGTTACTGCTACGGGAACTGGTGCTGGAGTTCTCAAAGTGAGTATTATGGTTAAAAAGTCCTTTGTTTTGTATTGTATTGTAGTTTATTACAAAAAATAAAACTAATTCCTCTTTTTCATAGGTAACAACACTTTATTATGCTAGACCTGTAGAAAAGAAGAGCGACTGCCAAAAGTTTGATCTTTCTGTTGAAATGAGACAAGAATCAGGGGGTAAATTTTAGCTCATGTTTAAATCCCTCTACACCCACCCCATGAAAAAACGTTATTTTCATTTGTGATGCCAAAATAATATATAAATATGCCTAACCACAATTTTTTTCTGAGATATTTACAATATCCATGCTATGCTATACTATTGATTCAATTTCTCTCTCACAATCTTACCTAGATGACCAAGAAAGTTACGAGGTCATCATTAACATTCAGTAAGTATACAGCAAAATAAAGGCCATGTAGATTTTTTAATTGCTAATTTTTGTGTTTGTTTAAAGGTTTTTATAAAAAATATTAAGACGTCCATATTTATACATCATTACAGATTTAAGGATCCAGAAAGAGATGCCACTATGAGTATTTTAGATATCGGCTTGCTGACAGGATTTGTGGTGGATGAAAATGATCTTAAAGCAGTAAGCAGAAATCTGAAAGATCCTTACAGACAGTTCTGTGATGATGATTTCAAACAATTAGCATGGGAAATGTTTTTGGAGACGGTAATGTCTGGCATCTGTTTTATTACATTCATAATCTTAGCTAACCATTGGAAGTGACAGATACATACAGAAGTTTGAGATGGACAAACAGCTTTCAGAACGAGGCTCCCTCATCATGTATTTAGATCAGGTATAATGAAAGATATTTTATTTTCAATTTTTAAGGTATAAAAGTGTTGTAAAAGTTTCTCTGTTTAAGCTAATTTGCTCTTTTGTCAGGTATCACACTCTTTCCAAGACAGGATTGTATTCAGAGTGCATAAGATAAATAACGTTGCTTTGCTTCAACCGGCTGTTGTCAGTGTGTATGAGTACTACTCTCCAGGTAAAAAATGAACACATAAACCCATACAAAGGCATGCGCAACCACAGACACATACACACACAAAATCCCTTGTGTTGTTTGTACTGTAGGGGAACGCTGTAAGAAGTTCTACCATCCTACAAAGACAGATGGAGCCCTGAACAGATTGTGCAGTGACCAGAAAGATCTGTGCCATTGTGCTGAAGGTAGACATATTTACAGCTGATAAATTCAATAAATAAAAACAAATGGAATAATATATAATAAAGATATAATATTTTGCATTGTGTAATAAATAAATGGTCAGACTTCCAGATTTTCCAGTGTTTCCAGAAGGACCCTGTAGAATTACACTATATTTCAGGATTATGCTTCTCTTCTGTCTACCATTTAGTGTCCACATCAAGGTTTGTTTGATAGCTTTGATTTTTTTTTTCAAAAAATCATGAACTGAAACATTAAAAATGTCACAACAGCTCATCCTTGACAGAACAATTTTGCTCTGAATTACGATCCCATCTGAGTGATGACTTATCGACCATTAAGAGTGAACTTCAGGCCGTGAAAGTTACTTATAATGATGTGGGGAGGCAGTTTAACTTGCCAGAATTGCCTAAAGCATACATCAATTCCTTTGTACCTCACCAGGTTGAATCAATAGACCAATAAATATCTGAGCATGGTCAAGTACGTTGGCTGAATTAACCCTTTGGCATTATGCCTTAAGCAATGCATTAGGGTCTCTTAAGATCGAGACACTGTTTGTGTTGTTTAAATGGTACTATTTTTGTTTTCATATACATTTTTTTAATATGTTTAGTGTCTAGATAAAAGTTGATCTTGTTTATTGTTTCAGCTTATGTAAACTCTCTAGGATGTGGATGTGGCAAACACCCCTTCAGTCCAGTTTAAATGGCATCTTGATCTGCAGACTTAATTTGACCTCATTATGACAACTGCGGCTGAATGACTTCTATTGCAAACCAGTGATTCTTATTATAAACATGGTGATAAAGATTGCCAGCTCTTAGCATATCAGTTAAAACACCATACAAGGAAATTGTATATCTGACCCTCAGACAATTAAAGACACCTTCAAATATATATATTCCATCTTATGCACATTTAAATATCCAGCAGACTTTTAAGAAATGACCTGTTTTCTAAAGGATGTAAATATCACCGCAATTGATTCAGCTGTTACTGCAATAAAATAAATTACGCAAGCAATTAAAATGATGCACAGCATTAAAGCACCTGGCCCCAATGGCTTTCCATCTGAGCTATTTTTTAATTTTTTTTTTTTTTTTTTTTTTTTTTTTTGAATAAATTGGATACATTTATTTTCCCATGAATCCTTAGAGCAGGGCTTCCTACCAGAGATGCTCACACAAGCATCCATAATTCTGCTTCTAAAAAAGTCTTAAAGCTCTTATAAACCCCTCTTTTTGCAAAATGTAAATGCCAAGATTTTGGCTAAAATGTTGGCTTCTTGAATGGAAAACATGCTTTCAAAGATTATATGTGAGGAGCAGACAGGTTTTATTCAATTCAATTTCAATTCAAGTTATTTGTATAGCGCTTTTTACTATAGACATTGTCTCAAAGCAGCTTTACAGAACATAAACATAGAGCAGAAGGTAAACATAAGGAATGATGACCAGTGATTTTATCAGTGGGAGAGTTATTTTTTAATGTTTACACTCTTCTAAATGCAATTAATTCCAAACATCTTTGGTCGTGATTACACTTGACGTTTGACCGAGTGGAGTGGGAATATCTTTTGGCAGTGCCTCAAAAATGTGTGTTTGATAACAATTGTATTTCCTGGGAACACCTATTATACTGTATGTCTCACCACAGGCGAGCGTGCATATTAATAATGTAAGATCCAGAAATTTTAAGCTAGGAGAGGAAAACGGCAGAGTTGCCTCCTTTCGGTTCTGTTGTTCTCACTGGCCATTGAACCATTGTTCTTCACTTTAAGGTCTTTCTCTTTGCTTAAGGGCATGGTGCGCTCAGGTAATGAAATCAAACTGTCACTTACTGCTGATTATTTATTATTATACATTTTAAATCTGATGTCGAGTTATCCTAGAAAAATTTGCATTGTTTTCAGATTAGACATTGTAAAGAACTGGCATTCCTTTAAACTGTAGGTTACTTTAAGTCCTTTAAATCTTGGCCTTCTATCTAACATGTGTGTCTTCTGTTCATACTGTATGTTTCTAGTTGTGATTTTTGCTTCCTGTTAGGATTAGAAAATAAGAATGATCATGTTTCTTAATGTATTTTCATAATAATGACGGTTGTGCAATAAAAAGTCTTCACCTAAGAGAGAAATGGTCTATATTCCCTGACAGAAAACTGCAGTGTCCAGAAAAAACAGAAAATTGGTGAGGAAGAGCGAGAGAACAAAGCTTGTGAAGCTGGCATGGATTACGGTAAACATGGACAACTATTTAAACACCAGATTCAGACACACAGATGCATTCTATCTGCATGTACCTTACCATTGCTCACTCACTGTACTCATGTCAAGCTTTAATATCTAATAAATGAAATGTCTCTAATAAATATATTAATAATAATTGATATGATATTTTTCAGTTTATAAAGTGAAATTAATTAAAGTGGACCAGAACCCAAACACAGATTATTATGAAATGAAGATTGAAGATGTCCTGAAAATAGGTAGGTCTTATTTTTATATCTGTATGACAGAAGATCACAGTAATGTAGAACAGTCACACCAAGAAATATGCATCAATCCAAGGTCATGTTTATGTTTGTTTTTAACCGTACAAGGTGATGTACATGAAAGAGAGAGACTGGTGTTGGAAAAAAAGGTTAAAGCTGATATCAAGTATGAAATAACAGGGACTAACATATTTTACAGTCCACAACATTGAATATTAATTGCATATAGGTTTGCATAATTCAAACCAAACAATTTCTGCCAGAATTACACTTTTTCTTGTATGTTGTAATATACCCCTGGAGGCAGATGGTGTTGTATCCATAAGGGGAAAGCAACCCATCCACAACATAATCCATACAATCGTAAATGAGAGAACATGCATGAAAAACACAGTAACCTTCCTATGCCAAAATACATCAGACAAAAACACAAACCTAGGGCAGGTAAAGAACATACACAGAAAATCAAATAAAGAAAACACTGCTTGATACGTAACCATGAACTAACAATACTGTGCACTGAAGCTAACATGCAAGCTGTCTTTGTAGTATAGATTCCCAGAAGTAACCTGGAAGCGGAAGTGGTTCAGAACTCTGTTAGGGGCTCCCTCCGTTAACTCAGATGGGGTATAGCAGGATGAGATGTTACACATGTGTATGTTCAAGGTGTACCTATACACACCGGTCATGGGTGGATTTGGTTCATGATACTAGCTTCATTATTTTTAATTCAAATCTATTCTGGATTTGGGATGAATTTTAATTGATTAGGGTAAAGACCTGGAAACAGAAGTGGGAATTTATTTTTGACTCATGTTCTGTATATTGTTCAATTAATGGCTATTATATAAAACATTGTTTCTCCTTGATATCCAATTAGCCTTAGAAGCCAATGACTAAAAACTACATAATTAGAGTTTATGGATATTTAATTGGAGTCCATGACACATTTTTAATGCTTTCTGGTCTGGAGATAATACAATCATTACCAACACCCATATGAGAGACTGTGACGGTGTTTTATTTGACTCTCTTTATCCGTGTCCATCCCACAAAAGATCCAGTGTTTCCATACAAATGCATGTGTTTGGGTTTTATTCTGCAGGTACTGACCCTGATGTACTTGACAAAATAAGGACATTCATGGGTCATGCTAATTGCAGAGAGTCTTTTGGATTTGTGGAGGGCAAGAGTTACCTCATCATGGGCCACAGTGTTGACCTACCAAGGATAGAGGGAAAGTATGTTCCTTCATCAACTAATCACCACGGGCATCAGGGGCTAAATTTGATGTAGTTGAAGAGGGAAAACACACATCTCTGTAGTATTCGGCCAAGTTTGTTAAAAGTGTTGTCTGTGTGAATGAGCCCTCATTTGTATCATTTGTTGTTGTCAGGCTGCAGTACATCCTGGGTGAGCGGACTTGGATTGAATACTGGCCCACAAGCGAGGAAGGTCAAACTAAACAGTCCAAAGGGATTGGCGCACTGTCTAAAAGGCTTAAGGACTCTGGATGCACTACATAAACATATATTGTTTTTTGTCTATACAACTAAAAAAAATATTTTCTGTTGCTGTTATGGAGAATTTTCTAACATTACTCACCCAAGCAACTATTCACCTTAGCTTTCATCCTAAAATGAAAAAAACCTGTGATATCTTAACAAACAAACTAACTAACAACCAACAAACAAACAAACAAACAAACAAACTAAATAAATAAATAAATAAATAAATAAATAAATAAATAAATAAATAAATAAATAAATAAAGAGACCAATTCAGGTAACAATGTTTTTCATGTGTCAAAAAACTATTGAATTAACCCTGTGTACATGAATGTGCATTTATTTTGGGTAAAGGTTTTATTAAAATAAGAGTCATGCTCATATTAGACAAAGCAGTCAAGAGTTTCCATTTAAACTGATTATTTAGTTTTAAAAAAAGTTTTTGATTTGCGTTAAATATGACAATACAGAATAAAGGGTATTCATTGTATTAATATAAATCAATTATATTTTGTTATATTAGACAGTAACTTGTCTTTTAAAAATCATATCGCTCATACTACCAAAACAGCCTTCTTCCACCTTAGAAACATTGCCAAGCTGAGAAACATCCTGTCTGTATCTGATGCTGAGAAGCTAGTTCATGCGTTCATGACCTCTAGACTGGACTATTGTAATGCATTACTAGGTGGTTGTCCTGCATCTTTAATAAATAGGTTACAGTTAGTCCAAAATGCAGCTGCCAGAGTTCTCACTAGGACAAGAAAGTATGACCATATAACCCCATTTTTATCATCTCTACACTGGCTACCTGTTAAGTTTAGAATTGACTACAAACTGCTGCTACTTACGTACAAGGCTCTTAATGGTTTAGCTCCCATCTATCTAACTAGTCTTCTAACACGTTACAATCCTTCAACTTTGACATCTAAAAGAATTAAATGGGCGAATAAATTGAATACAAAATAAATATTAACTAAAAATAAAACTTGCTTATTCTTTCTTTGCTTGTAATTTCATCTTTTTATTCACACTTGAGTTTTCTTTGTTTTTCTTTCCTAGTTGATCGCTTTAAAAATATTGATTTAAAAATATCCCAAAAAAGTTTCATGCAGATTTGTGGCAGGATAAAAGTCTCAACTGACATAAGTTCTCTGACCAATTAATGACACAGAAGTAGATGAAGTCACTGATGCATGTGTTTCTTTAGTATTTGAACATGAAGAAGAAGAAGAAGAAGAAGAAGAAGAAGAAGAAGAAGAAGAAGAAGTTTTATTTATATAGCGCCATTCCGTAGCTCAAGGTCGCTTTACATTTCACAAATACAGTACTTTCAGACACTTACATATACATCTATATATACACATCACATAAAACATATAATTGCATTATCCGAAATGCTTGTTAAATAGATATGTTTGTAACTGGGACTTAAATGCACCCACAGATGTGCTGTTTCGTAGCGTAAGAGGCAGCGAATTCCATAGTTGAGGAGCATTTACACTAAATGACCTTCCACCAACAGTAGACAGATGGAAAGGAGGGATGGACAACAAACCAAGTTCAGCTGATCTAAGGGACCGGACAGGGCGGTAAGAGCAGAGTAGGTCAGACAGATATTGGGGAGCAAGACCATTTAATGCTTTGAACGTTAGAAGCAATACCTTAAAGTGTATACTTGATGCTACAGGTAGCCAGTGAAGGTCATGAAGCAGTGGAGTAATGTGAGCAGAGCGCCTAGTGGAGATGAGAACTCTTGCTGCTGAGTTTTGAACATACTGTAATCTTGCGATAAGTTTTTTTGGAAGACCAAGAAATAAGGCATTGCAATAGTCCAGACGTGAAGTGATTAGTGCATGAATTAAGGTTTCGGTATCAGCTAGGGTGAGAGAAGATCGGAGACGAGCAATATTACGAAGATGGAAAAAAGAGTTTTTAACTAGAGAAGAAATGTGAGGGCCAAAAGATAGAGTAGAGTCAAATAAAACACCAAGGTTACGGATCGATGACGAAGGCTTAATGTGGGTTCCATGAACATCAAAAGACTGGTTCATCGTTTTGACTGTGGCAATAGAACTAATCAATAATACCTCAGTTTTTTTATCATTCAACTTAAGAAAATTCCGGGACATCCAATATTTAATGTCCCTGAAACATGCTGTGAGTGAGTCAGGCAGAGATGGAGCATTGGAGCTGGTGGTGATGTAGATTTGAATATCATCTGCATAGCAGTGGAACTGAAGTCCATGCTTGCGTATGATGTCACCGAGTGGATATATGTAGATGATAAATAATAGTGGGCCAAGAACCAAACCTTGAGGAACACCCTGTGTGAGTGAAGCAGTAGCAGATCTAAACCCTTGTATAGTGATGTAATACTTTCTGTCACTAATGTAGGAAATGAGCCAAGAAAGTGCAGAGCCAGTGATGCCAATGTCAGAAAGCCTAGAGATCATTAAACCATGGCAGACTGTGTCAAAAGCAGCGCTTAAATCAAGAAGCAGCAAGATGTTTATCAGCCCTGCATCCATGGACAGAAGAATGTCGTTAACCACCCGAAGAAGAGCTGTTTCAGTGCAATGTGTTGGATGAAAACCAGACTGAAAAGGTTCAAAAAGGCCATTTTCATCCAAATATGACCGCAATTGCGAAGCAACAACCCTTTCAAGGACTTTGCTTATGAATGGTAAGTTGGATATCGGTCTGTAATTGTCCATGTTTAGGTGGTCTAGGCCTGTTTTTTTAAGAATCGGCATCACCGCAGCTATTTTTAGATCTGCTGGAACAATGCCGGACGACAAACTACAGTTAATCATATGTGTTATGAAGGGTGCAACATCAGGGACACACAACTTAAGCAGAACAGTAGGTGTAGGATCGAGTTGGCATGATGTGGAATTTAACTTCGCAATTAAATCCAGTGTTGTATAAAGTACTAGAAAGCAATACTTGAGTAAAAGTACAAGTATCGTACTAGAAAAAGACTTTGGTAGAAGTGAAAGTCACCTTTTAGAATATTACTCAAGTAAAAGTCTTTAAGTATCTGATATTTACTGTACTTAAGTTGCAAAAGTCATTTTCTGATATTTAATGTATTTAAGTATTTGAAATAAAAGTAAAAAGTAAAATTTCAGTGATTTTTGGTAGACATAAGAGCAGGGGATGGTTCTAGGGTTTCATCTTTAGGGGGTTTTAGCCCTCAGTGAGAATTTAAAACAAGAAGAGTTTTATATCATATATTATATGACTACATAGTAAGTGTAGTATTGTATTATTAAATGGCAAAAATGGACACCAAAATTTTATGCATGATGTAATGATGCCAGTCTTGAATCAAATCAGTTCATGTCTGTGTCCATTCTCTACAAACAGTGTGTCCAATGAATGCAGTCATTATTAAAAAAAATATTCACAAGACAAAAACCAAATCAATAAATGTTATTTTTATTCAGTATTGAAATTTCATTAATATTTTGTTTGTGCTATCAAGTCTGGTAATAAGATTAGTGACATTTCATTGCTTTTGGTTGCCGTCTTTGCTGCTTTCCGCCGATTAACGTTATAGATAAACGCCTCCAGCTCTGACTGCGCGTGCACGCTGCGTGTACCTGTGCTTCTCTGTAGAGCGCGCGGACGTGCGTAATGCAATCTAGGAGCAGTGATTCACCAAACCTCCCTTATTGCAGTCGCACACATTTCTTCTGATTTTATTTTGTAGTAACGAGTAACGAAGATGCTTAGTGGAAATATAACGGAGTAAAAGTATACATTTTATCTAGGAAATGTAGTGGAGTAAAAGTGAAAGTTGACAAATTTAAATAACGAAGTAAAATACAGATACGTGAAATTTCTAATTAAGTACAGTAACGAAGTATTTGTACTTCGTTACATTACAACACTGATTAAATCGCATATGGCAATTGGAGTAGTTAAAGTAAAGGCAGAGAGAGAGTTTGTAGAATGAGCTGAATCAGCAAACATTAAATGAACATCTGAATCACGTACATGCGGAGTGTTTTTGGCAATGGATGCAGTGATTGACTGTAATTTGTCAGAGAAGAATTTTGAAAAGCTATTTACAAGCCCCACAGAACCCGACGTAACAAGTTGTGGTGGATTTGTGAGTTTGCTAACCATAGCATAGAGCGACTTGGGCCTGCACTTGGAGTTCGTAATGGTAGAGGTAAAATAAGAGGATTTTGCAACGTTAAGAGCAGTATGTTATTTATGCCAGTGTTCTTTAAAAGCCAAGGAGTGTACAATAAGCCCAGTTTTCCTGTATAGCCTTTCTAGGCGGCGTCCCTCAGTTTTTATCATTCGCAGTTCAGGAGTGAACCAGGGTGCAGTCCGAGTAGATGGAACCAGTCTAGTTTTAACGGGAGCATGCTTCTCAAGTATTTGAGACAAAGCATTATTGTATATATAGCAGATTTCTGAAGGACAGTTAGATAGTAGGCATTTTGACAAGGTAGAAGCCCTAATTGAATCAGAGAAGGAAGATCGATTTACAGAATTGATTTTACGATAAGTCAGCATTTTCTTCAGAGGCGGTATAGATATTGGAAAACTACAACTGAAATTTATGATTTTATGATCTGAAAAAGCAAAATCAGAAGCACTAACAATAATATTATTTAAGCCAGATGTACATATGAGATCCAGTATATGGCCCCTGGAAGGAGTAGCAAAAGTTACATGTTGGGTTAGGTTGAAACAGTCCAGGACAGACATCAATTCATTGCATTTAGCAGTATTTTCATGTATATTAAAATCACCAGGCAAAATGACAGATGGATAAGTACCACAGACAAGAGTTAGTAACGCACTGATCTCAGAGAAGAAATCAGACAACAAATCAGCATGACATTTTGGAGGTCGGTAAATCAAGATTACAGCCAGTGACGATTTGCCAGACATTTTCAGCGCGGGATATTCAAATGCTGTAACGTCATGCAAGTCTATCTTTGAAATCTTAATAGTCTCACGGCAAACTACAGCCAGCCCACCACCTCGAAGATGAAGGCGTGGCTGAGCGAAGTAGATGTACCCAGGGGGAGTTAAGAGATTCTGGTTGAAAAGGTCATTAGACATCTGCCAGGTTTCAGTCAGAAGTAGCATGTCCAATTTTGTATCAGTGATTATGTCATGCAACACCGAAGCTTTAGTAGTCAGAAAGCGAGTGTTCAGCAGCACACATTGCAGGTCTGATGATGAAACTCTGCAATTTCGGAGGTTAGGATCAAAACGCAATGATCTTAGATTTCCAAAGTTAGTAGATCAATTTTACAGCTTCATTGCGCCCGACGCACAGGTTTTGGTAGAGACGACCGGAATATTATTGGAGGACGCGTGGTGATAAGTCAGAAGTTTCTTCCGCGAGTGATGTATGTAGCGCGGTCGGCGTAAAACTCCAAGTTCACACCATTTATAGGTGTCCGGATCCAATCGAAACGGCCCTTTAAATGTTCTGAGATGAGCTGCAGAGAATTGTAAAGCCATCTCGGGGAAACTAATTTGATAAACGTCATTCAATGACAGCACGAACGAAAAAAGGCCAAAAAACAAAGCCTGCAAATTGATACGTGTCGACATGACCGGAGATGTGCAACGCAAACATACAACAACAATTTAACGGTTTAAACTATGTTAGCCAGAACCATAGCATGTTAGTAGTCCAGGAGTTGGTGTAAAATAATCCAGGGAAATAATCCAGAGAGATTGATGCAAGAAAGAAAAAAGAAAAAAAAAACATATCCCAGAAAAAAAGCAGACGTGACAACAGCAGACAAACAGGTACCAGCGTGAAGCGGCAGCACAGGTGCGCCTGGCGTTCTCACACCGAAAGTGAAGAACAAGTCACTTGAACAAGTGAGAAGATGGATGATTCTGTGCAGCTACATGTAATCGATATAAATTTATCTTAGAAATTGATACACTACAGTTAGCTGCCTTGGTTGTGCAAGAGTTCAGTTTAATTTGTTTACATTGCTTCTTAAATGTTCCAGTTGTTTTTGTGCCTGTAGGAGCGTCACAGTGTAATTGTATAAAATACTTAATCTTTTCTGACACACTTCTTTTCTCACCCTCGCATATGACACACACATACAATCACACAGATACCGTGACTTTAGCATAACCTCCTCTCCACCATAGTGGAACATCTGGCAGGCCTAGACGATGCTTGCGAGCATTGTGGCGATAAGCTACTTCGTCCCTTCTTCTATTTAATCGTTTTAAACAACGAAGAAAAAAAAAACTTAGACTAACAGTCACTTCGCAGTCTCGAATCCAGGGTCAAAGAAAGTATAAACCATTTAGGTTACTCGGAAATAGCCTTTGTTATCCACGAACGCATGAGCGCGCAAGTCCTCTGAAGATCTCTTTTAATGAGCGTCACCCACGCATGTCACTCCAGCACAAAAAACAAAACGTCTGACTCTCTCTTCTCGTCTTCAATCAGCTCACGACAAAGACCTGCCCTATCCAATCACACATATCAAAATTAACAGACCAGGCCCTGAACCAATGGGCTTAAGACATCAATTAATTACATTTGAGGATAGGGTGCAACTTACAAGACAATGCATTCATCCGTCAAAAAAAAAAAAACAACTATATATATATATATATATATATATATATATATATATATATATATATATATATATATATATATATAAAATAAACTACATATATACTCAGGGACTACCATGTCTTAGTGTGGATGGACAGACAGCACTGTGGTGTTTCCTTATATCAATCATCAGGGCGGTCTGCTTTTGCGCCCCCTTTTCAGGTTGGCACAGCAGATTCTGCTCTGGGCAGAGACCAGGTTCCTTTTGCTGAGAGCGATTTTCATTCCACGGCATGTAAATCGGGAGGCAGATTTCCTGCTGAGGCCTGGGGAGTGACGTCTCCACCCCCACGTGGTGGAGCAAATTTGGCAGATTTTCAGACGGGTGGAAGTGGATCTGTTCGCCTCCAAAGAGTTGACCCACTGTTGCTTTCCCTCTCTCATCCAGCCCCTTTGGGCCTGGATGCCCTGGTATGGACTTGGCCGAGGCTCCGTCTTTATGCCTTCACCCCGGTAGCTCTGCTCCCACAAGTCCTAGCCAGAGTGTGCCACAACCAGGTAAAGCTTCTCCTAGTTGCACCTCGTTGGCCCTCTCAAGTTGATTCACGGTCCTAGCCTCCCTCCTGAACAGCATTCCATGGGAGGTTCCCATCAGGGATGATCTTCTCTCTCAGGTGCAGGGGGCAATCCTATACCCCCGCCCCAAGATGTGGAATCGTCTGGCCTCTGAGGGGGACCAGTTCCTAGAGGCAGGCCTCTCATCTGAGGTGACCGAGACTCTACTGAATGCTAGGGCTCCCTCCACAAGGTAGCTATATACTCTAAAGTGGAGGTTTTTTCGCCTCTCGTGCGATAAACTTTGTCAGGATCCAGTTCACTGCCTGGTTGGTACAGTGCTGGGGTTCCTGCAGTCTTGTTTTTCTTGGGGCCTGTCCCCATCTACTTTAAAGGTGTACGTGGCTGCCATCGCTGTGAAACATTAGCCTGTCCTCGGGGCCTCCTTGTCTAGGCACCCTCTGGTCTCTTTTTTTCTGCCTGGTGTCAGGTGGCTGAGGCCTTTCTGCAGATCATGCCTTCCTTCCTGGGACCTCTCTGTGGTCCTGGAGGGGCTGCTGGAAGCCCCCTTTGAGCCCATGGAGTCAGCCTCTGAGAAGTTTCTGACCCTGAAGTTGGCTTTGCTCCTAGCCTTGCCCTCTCTCAAAAGACTGATGGATTTGCAGGCCGTGTCGATCGACCCCCACCTGCCTAGAATTTTTCCCCTGGCATGTCCAAGGCTATTCTACACCCCAGGGCAGGATATGTCCTTAAGGTGCCCAGGATGGCTGGCTGTCCAGTCATACTGCAGACCTACTGTCCCCCGCCCCTTGAGTTGGCGGAACAGGAGAGGCTGCATTTGCTTTGCCCAGTAAGGGCCTTGAGGACTTATGTCCACCGCTCTAGCTTGTGGAGTAACTCCTCCTCACTTTTTGTCTGTTTTGGGGGCCGGCCCAGATAGCAATTACGTTTGGGCCACATGTGGGTATTATCTGGCACATATGGCCTAGATGTGGCATGGCTATACAGATATGGGCCAAATTGTGGCCATATTTGTTTTGCCATAACTTTAAAATTGGTGGGAAATGCTTTCCCCTGTTTCACAACTCATTTTGAGGTATATGGCCAAGATAACAACGAACACATGAGAACCATATGTGGTTGAGCTATGGCACACAGTGAGAAACACGGACTTATGGTAAACTTTTGGCTTATACGTGGAAAAACACAGGAATCCTGAAATCAAGTGCGGCAGACATCCTCCATCCCACACCTCAGGTTGCTATGCATCTTCCCTCCTATTGGTGGAGTGAGACTACGGCGCGAATGTGACTGAAACACGGACAGTGGGCGGCATTTCTGCTTTCCTCACGACTGTGTAAGCTACATTCAGGTAAGTGATTAGCACTTTTCATATAATTGAAATATGCAGCATCAATATTGCATGTTATTAAGCGTTTAGTTATTAGTTTAATTGAGGAAGGGGTCAAATTAGCTAATATTTTCCTCAGTTTAACAATACAGTTTAATGTATGCTAGGGCTCCGCTGGTTTGGCATTTTAAATTCCGATGTTTTTGGCTATAAATCAACAGTATTTAAGTAAAGTTGGCCACATATTCACAGATTGGAGTTTCCCAAGTCAATAACTCCTGAGCTAAATGCTGTTACTACACAAATAACACCTTTTTTCTATCGTAGTAATGTAGAGAGGCAGCTACAACCCAATTTTCCTCAAAATCAGCTTTCCTTCGCGGTGGAAAAAATACATGTCTCTATGTGCGAACCAAGGGACCGTCCGCAAAGTGCAAAACCAGAAAAGCTTATAAAAACAGTCAACTAGGGAGAAATGTCTTTTTGTATCATTTTTATGTTTTTTTATATGAAAATATTTCCCCCAAAAGTAAAACACATTTCCCCCAAGTAAGTGTTGTAGTATAACTATCAGGACATGTGTGAGCTGAATTTGGTACAGTACAGTGTATTACGGTGGTTATTGACTGTTTTTTAGTATTCGCTTTTCGGGATTTGCACTTTGCAGACGGTCCCTTGGAATCTCTCTCATGCACTGAAAGTCATGCATGTCTTTTTTAAAGCAGAATACATCCAGTGTAAATTTTAACCAGTTGGTGAAAAGAATTCTAAAAACAAAACCTAAATAATTTGTCATAAGAAATTATGGTATTATTATGGCCAACATATTGAAAAATACAATTTGCAATTCCTTTCGAAAATATACTGGAAACAATTTTTTTGGTCAATCAGAGGTCATTAATTATTGCAATTAAAATATTAAAGGAGGAAATTTATATTAAATGATTTTTCCCCCATTATCCTCCAGCTCTAACTTCCATATTGTATTGCTGCTAGCATTATTTAAATTCATCTTTATTGCAGAGACCGAGAGGGGGGTAGGAGGGAGCGAATGAAGAAACACAAGGCCCTACAAGACACTGCCGACCCTCATTAGGCACATCAAAACTCAATTTCTCAATTTAAGTTCTCTGTACAAGTTAATCTGATTTTTTTTTTTTCTGTGATTTTTATTACTCTGAGTTGAATACATTCTTAAATGTATTCTTATGTTTACTCTTAAAGCTGTAATTATTTAATTAAACTATTAACTATTATTAATTAAACACTTGTTTTGAAGTAAATTGTTTTGAGTACATTTGTTGTTGAGTGTTTCATTTACCTTTAAGTTAATAAGACTTTTACATACTATCAGCTGCATGTGTGGCACATATGGGCCAATAGATTTTAACAGAACTCAACCATACTAAAATTGCATATAAGGCTCATATTTGGGCCACATTAAATTGTATTATTTGTCTCATGTTTGGTGGAGTTATGGCACTCCTTTGGTTCAGTTCTTTCAAAGAAGAGGTGTGCCATATATGGGCCACATAAAATTACATTTGGCTCATGCTTGGTGGACTTGTAGCACTCCTTTGGTTCAGTTCTTTCAAAGAAGAGGTGTGCCATATTTGGGCCACATAAATTACATTTGGCTCATGCTTGGTAAACTTATGGCACTGCTTTGGTTCAGTTTTGGCAAAGGGGATGTGGGCCATATCTGGGCCGACAAACACAAACTAATCTGGGCCACAGCTCAGCTGTTTATCTGGCCCAAATCTGGGCCAAAGGAAATTTGCTGACTGGGAGAAGAAGGGTAATCCGGTGTCCAAGCAGCGCCTGGTGCACTGGGTGTTGGAGGACATTAGCACAGGCCTATGAGGTGTGTGGCCTTGCCTCGCCTCTCGGCATCAGGGCTCACTGCACTAGGAGTATTGTATAGTATAGTATAGTACTTCACATAATCACTCCATCACGTGTCCTTCCCGAAGCATTAAATTGATGTTTGCACACAGAGCGTCAGACACAACTTCCTCACAGAAGCATTCCCATAGTGTCAGCCCTGACACAGCATCTCATTCCCTTCTCATATGTAACCTGGTGTAGTTTTCATTACAAGGGTAAAGTGTAAACTTCTTTCTTTGTTGCAAATATGCCAATTACACAAGCCGTGCTCTGTTTTCCATTATTATCACGCAACATCTGGTGCATTTCATTCATGAATGACATGTACCAGTATGGGCAATTTCTCTCTTTTAGCCTCATCAGCAACTACATTCAATAAATTATAAGCCATGTCACATCTCATATTCAAGGGCTATTGGCTCAAGATTTGTCAAAGAATCAATATAGAAAGGGAAATTAGAAAAATAAAATAGAAAAGCCGAAAGGGTTATAGTAAAGAGCAATTATTTACATATTCTAAATGTACAAAATGTATTAAGATATAATATAACACATTATAATAAGTTAGACATAGAATAAGCAAAATGTATGTTGACTGTGTAAGACTGTCCAGAAATATGTGGTCAGAGCTTTAACTGATTTCTGAGTATGTGGAACTCAGAGATAAAATAATTGCATGGATAATTTGGTCTGTTTCCGATATGTTGAAAAACTGTGTTATGCGATTAGGGAATTTTTCTCTAATGTTTACAAAACATAAGTCTTACAGTGAACACACTACACAAATGGACGTATACCCCATGCCTCAACCCACAGTCACAGATGGATAAACTGTACAATATCATGCCCTCACCGCTACAGGGGGTCTCTGAGAGAGTAGCCATAGACCAGTTCCTTTGTGCCTTTGTGAACCGTTTCTTTCCTTTGTTGGGCTAAAAGGGGCAACCAATCCCAAAGAATTGCTCAACTGAGAGCGCGGGCACCACCCTGGAGATAGACCAAATGCCCTGGGGAGACTCCCAGGCAAGCCTATGATGCCCCCAGTCCTTGACCTGTGTGGCATGCTAGCTGGTTGGGTCAGTATGGCAGGGTCACAGTGCTTCATGGGTTCAGACGTGTTGTGACGGATTTCCCCTTAACCTCTCTGGTGAGATGGGCTGCAACCGGCTAACCATTGCTTGTTGGCTGAAGGCATGGATGTCAGGCTCAACAAGCATGGGCTCATGGATGGGTCCCAAGTTGAGGCGGTTTTTGGTTTCCATCCTCTACCTGGCAGGTTCAGTGTCAAATTGGCAAAAGACTGCTCAGGTTCAGTCTCTTGTCATTTCTAGACTGGATTACTGCAATGCACTGCTGGCAGGTCTACCTATGAACACAATCCGTCCTCTGCAAATGATCCAAAATGCAGCTGCCCGGCTTGTTTTCAACCTGCCAAAGTTCTCGCATACCACCCCGCTAGCTGCATGCATCCGATTCAAAACTCTGATGCTGGCCTACAAAGCCAAAAATGGACCAGCTCCCTCTTACCTCAAAGCCCTCATCATTACTCGCACTGCACCCCGCAACCTCCGATCTACCAGCACTGCTCGACTGGTTCCACCATCTCTCAGGGTAAGAGGCAAGTATACTACAAGACTCTTCTCTGTTCTGGCACCAAGGTGGTGGAATGAACTTCCCCTAGAGGTCCGGACAGCTGAGTCACTGGCTATTTTCAAGCAGCGGTTGAAGACCTACTTATTCAGGAAACACTTCAACTAGCACTTCTTTCCTTATCTTTTGCATTTAAAAAAAAACAAAACAAAACTTTGACACTTTTTCATTGTAACTTTGAACAAATGTTTTAAACTCATGGTATCTTAAGTATGTAACCTAGTGAACCAGCATTAATGTATTCAATGTTAGAGATTTAAGCACTTATGTACGTCGCTCTGGATAAGGGATGCCAAATGCTGCAAATGTAAATGTAAATTTAAATGATATTCAGTCCGGTGAAAAATGGTCACAGGTGTGGAAGAGTAGTTGGAGGGTTCAGTGCAGTGAAGTAAAGCCAGGTGGGCCAAAGCCACCCAAAACTTCGCAGACCAATCAGGAGTGTCCTCAAAGTTGCCAGGCTCTGCAACACGAGGGGGAAAAGCTATGAAATATCGAGTGGAAGTACCATGCTCCTTATCTCTATGCCTTCTTCCAGAATCCGCCTGCTAGAAGATGCATCCTAAGCTGCACTCCTGGGGTCTGCTTCTTCGCCAGTGCACTGAAAAAACCCTTCCAGCACTCCTCCCACACCAGCAGGAACCTTTCACGGCACACCAGCAGAGCCTTCATTTGACCAGCTTCTTTTCTATCCATAAAGTATAAAGCATTCAGCTTCTAAATAATACTGCCAATTTTCCAAACAGATTAGTGTGTTTTATTTCCAAACAGATAGTGTATTTTAAAAATGTTGTAGTACTTAATCACATTTAAATACAGTAATGAAGTAACTTTACTTATTGACAACCATTAGTCAAAAGCTGAGCCAATCAATACCACCAATCAGCATGATATCTAACATTGAAAATAATTAAGATAAACAAATGTACTATATAGCCCACATTAGTAGTTAAGGAGAAAAAATAACATCTATTACTCAATTTGATTGACAAACAAAACAAAATTACCTGTAAAATGTATTCTATGTTTAATGTATTTGTTCATTGTTTATCACAAATAACCTACATAACATTTATATTATGTCATTTATTTCTTTCGATATACATTAAATACATCACACATACAAATTACAGTCATGTCTCCAAAATTGAATAGCAATAGCAGATATCTATATCTTTTATATTTATTTATTTATTGTAAATACACCACTGATGAGAATTTGAAATTAATCAGCTTGAAAATCAGATTACAAATGTTTGAGTAAGGTGAAAATAAATAAATAAATAAATGAATGAATGAATGAATGAATGAATGAATGAAGAAGAAGAAGAAGAAGAAGAAGAAGAAGAAGAAGAAGAAGAAGAAAGGCTTTCACTTGTTGATGCAGCCACAATCGATAAACAGCATCCTAGTGGGTTGTTCCAAAGGTCCAAAGGTTAAAGTGACAAAAGAAGATGCCTGAAATTTGTCTGATTTACGGGAACTGTGCTGGGTTAACCCTTCATGTGCCTCTCACATGGGCGAGAAAAATGGGGTGACCTATATCACAGTCTAATTAAACAGATTTCAGAAAATAGTTAACAGAGAAAATATATTTATTGAAAAGACATAACTAAATGTTTTACAAACAGAAAAATGTAATAAAATCTACTACTGTTGCCACTATATGAGGAGAGGTGAACTGTTGGTTATGCTGTCACACACTTGGTGGAAAGTGCTGTCCCTCCTCTTCTGTGTACATGAGCTCATGATCTAGGGCTGCTTTGACTGACAGATGAGAGAGAATAAACCACTCCCACCCAGAAGGCATGACCAATGTTGCTCACATGACCTGGATGGTTGAGTTATTGTCACATCTTAAACTCACAATCACCTGGTGAAAAGTTAACTTTTGTGTTACACTACTAGGGAGTCAGATTTGGTGTTTTATATAGATTCTGGCACAAAAACAGTACTCAGCTCATGACAACGGCTCATGCCCTATCCAATCACACATATCAAAATTAACAGACCAGGCCCTGAACCAATGTGCTTAAGACATCAATTAATTACATCAATTAATTACCTAATTATAGTAGTTACAAAGCATCTTAGTCTGAAGTTGGAAACAGCATAAATGTAAATCTAAGCAGCTCAACTTTAAGGGTCTCATTCACAGAGCATGCATGGCTTTACAGGGAACTGAATGTGTTTCCATCTGGGTCTCTCTCCCTCACACACTTCACACTTCACACACACACAAACACACACACACACACACACACACACACACACACACACAGAAAGAGAGAGTATGCGAATTAATTTGAAATGAATTCAAAATATGCTAAAATCAGCATATAAACGCTTCTGCAATGTGCAAATATTCATCTTCAACATGGGTTCAAATACTGTATTTAAATGCAGGTTTTCCTGTTTCAAATGATCAAAGTTTAAATTGACAGAAGATACAGTTCAATCGATTTACGGGAACTGTGCTGGATTAACCCTTCACATGCCTCTGTGCAGCACAAACAGTGCAGGAAGATCCCTCAGGCCCAGGAACTGGTTGGTACCTTTATCCCAAATATAATTTTAAACAAGGACACATGACTGGGCAAAGGCTTCTGAGGTTTCTGTAAATGTTTTGGGTTAGAGGGGTGGGGTGGCCTCCCACTAATCAGATTTCATAAAATACATTAAATAAATAACAGAAAACACAGCTTTAATTGTTAACAAAGAAATATTTTTTTATAGAAAAAACATTCAAAACCCCTTATGAGAAAAGATAAATCAAGGTCCGTGACATCGCCAGGTATGGCACAACCGGGGCCCCTCCCTGGAGACAGGCCCGGGGTTGGGGCTCGCTTGCGAGCGCCTGGTGGCCAGGTCTTACACCACGGGGCCTGGCCGGGCTCAGCCCAAAAGAGCGACGTGGGGCCGATCTCCTGTGGGCCCACCACCCGCAGGATGAACCGTAAGGGGCCGGTGCAATGTGGATTGGGTGGCAGTCGAAGGCGGGGGCCTCGGCGAGCCAATCCCCGGAAACGGAATCTGGCACTAGGGACATGGAATGTCACCTCGCTGGAGGGGAAGGAACCTGAGCTGGTGCAGGAGTTTGAGATATACCGACTAAAGTTAATTGGGCTCGCCTCCACACACAGCTTGGGCTCTGGAACCCAACTCCTTGAGAGAGGCTGGACTCTCTACTACTCTGGAGTTGCCCGCGGTGAGAGGCGGCGGGCTGGTGTGGGCTTGCTCATAGCCCCCCAGCTCAGCAACCATGTGTTGGAGTTCACTCCGGTGAATGAGAGGGTCGTTTCCCTGCGCCTTCGGGTCGGGGATAGGTCTCACTTTTATTTGTGCTTACGGGCCAAATGGCAGTGTAGAGTACCCGAACTTCTTGGCATCTCTGTAAGGGTTGCTGGAAAGTGCTCCGACCGGGGACTCAGTTGTTCTACTAGGGGACACGCTCACGTGGGCAGCGACAGTGACACCTGGAGGGGCGTAATTGGGAGGAACGGCCCCCCCGACCTGAACCGGAATGGTGTTCTGTTATTGGACTTCTGTGCTAGTCACAGTTTGTCCATAACGAACACCATGTTCAAGCAAAAGGGTGTCCATCAGTACACATGGCACCAGGACACCCTAGGTCGGAGGTCGATGATCGACTTTGTGGTTGTTTCATCTGACCTCTGGCCGTATGTCTTGGACACTCGGGTAAAGAGAGGGGCAGAGCTGTCAACTGATCACCACCTGGTGGTGAGTTGGATACGATGGCAAGGGGAGGAAGTTGGACAGACTTGGCAGACCCAAAAGTACTGTGAGGGTGTGCTGGGAACATTTGACAGAGTCTCCGGTCAGAGAGATCTTCAACTCCCACCTCTGGCAGAGCTTCAACCAGATCCCGAGGGAGGTTGGAGACATTGAGTCAGAGTGGACCATGTTCTCCACCTCCATTGTCGACGCGGCCGCTTGGAGCTGTGATCGTAAGGTCTCCGGTGCCTGTCATGGCGGCAATCCCCGAACCCGTGGGTGGACCCCGGAAGTAAGAGATGCTGTCAAGCTGAAGAAGGAGTCCTATCGAGCCTGGTTGGCTCGGGGGACTCCGGAGGCAGCTGATAGGTACCAGAGGGCCAAGCAAGCCTCAGCCCAGGTGGTTACGGAGGCAAAAACTCGGGTCTGGGAGAAGTTTGGTGAGGCCATGGAGAGGGACTATCGGCTGGCCTCGAAGAAATTCTGGCAAACCATCCGGCGCCTCAGGAGGGGAAAGCAGAGCCCTGCACACACTGTTTATAGTGGGAGTGGGAATCTGCTGACTTCGACTGGGGACATTCTTGGAAGGAGTACTTCGAGGTTCTCCTCAACCCCACCAACATGTCTTCCACTGAGGAAGCAGTGGCCGGGGGCTCAGTTGTGGACTCGTCGATTCCCCAAGCTGAGGTCACTGAGGTAGTTGAGAAGCTCCTCAGTGGCAAGGCAGCAGGAGTGGATGAGATCCGCCTTGAGTACCTCAAGTCTCTGGATGTTGTGGGGCTGTCTTGGTTGGGACCCATTTGGGTTAGGGGCGTGTTTGTTTTGGTGATTTTATATGTCAACATTTGCTTTCAAACATCAGAGACCCCACCTTTAAGGACAATCATAAAAATGCATTTATGTATATATACTATTTTTCACATATATTTTCATTTTTTATATAGTTTTTATATAGTTTATACTTTATTTATCTACCTCCTTTTGGTTTTATTTTTTTTTTATCCCAAATTGCATTACTTTTTCCTTTTCATGCTTGAATACTGGACAGTTGTAAAAAGCATTTCACTGCATGTCATGCTTTCTATGTATGTGTATGTGACAAATAAAATTTGATTTGATTTGATTTTGATCTAAGAAAAATGAAGACATCAAAGCCTGAAATCTGCAATAATTAACAAACAGGAAACACTCCATTAATAAAAACAATAGAAACAAATATATCCAAAATTAGATAAGAAAATCTACCCAGTATTCATTAAATTAAAGAATTTTTATTGGTTTGGGGAAATGTTCAGGTATGTGTGTGTATATGCGTGTGTGTTTAAACTCTGCATATTGCACAATATAATGTTTAGCCGAAGCAGTGAGGAGTAAATGCCAGGATTGGGCTTATTTCTAAAGTTTGTTTTTTTCCATTCTGTTGAAGCACCACTGCACATCGTTCCAACACTAACACCCCCAATTTTGGTGCTTCATAATCACAGAGTGGGAGAGGCCTTATGTAGTGTGTGTATGCGTTAGGTTGGTATAAAATCTGTGGTGCTGCTTGATAACACACACATCCTCAGACTGAGCTCGGACAAACAGTCAGGATGCATGTAGACCTGCTGTGGCTGACGGCAGCACTTCTATCTTTCCCGGTGCTTACACTATGTGATCCGCTGTGAGTACACACACACACACATACACACACACACACACACACACACACACACACATACTGAAGTAATTTATACTGACGTAAATGTCCCTTAGTGACATTTGTTTTCGGATTGCATAGGAAATCTTTACACAATCCCACTAAGGAATGTGTAATAATTTGCACGGGTTGGTCAGAGTTGGTCTTACCTTGAACGCAGGTGTCCTTCGGTCCCTCGGTCTTCTAACAAAGGATCCTCTTCCAGTTATTCTACCTAATATATTGTATAAATATTTAAATGAAGGTGTCAGACTTAGACCTTTTTGTAATTTCAGGTACCTCACAATGGGAAGCCTTGTTTTTATTAAAAGCAATGTAATACAATGTAATTTATTTAAAGTAAAATAAAATGATATTACAAATAAAATCTAAAAATAATCAAACATTATTAGGATAAGTTAAAGTAATTAAAATGTAAAGATTATAACAAACGAAGAAACACTCTCCAAGTGTAAGCTTGTGTTTGTACTCTGATGCACACAGAGTATAACATGCACTAAGGCTGCCTACACTAGAATGCACATACAATGTAATTCAAGACCAGCTTTTATACTTTTTCAGACCTTTCACCAATATGCCATTCTTATTGACTTTGAAACCAACATTCCTTTCTATTCCTCTCTTACAAAACCACCATCCTCCACCATTTCTCTCAAAGAGAGATTATAAGGTTAAGTTAATAAGTATTCCTTATAAAGTATACTTCCTTTCAAACAGCACAAGCTTGCAGTATCATCTTACTAACTAAGTCCTTCCCCAAGCACGTTTCCCTTTAAGGGTTTCTGTCAGTGGTATCCTATGAGCATTGAGGGTTGACTTTTATTGTTTCACACAGAATTAATACATATGACTTTCCCTGCTTTACATTGTTCTAATGTTCTAATGTGTCTTTACTTAAGCTGGTAAAATGCACATTTGCATTATTTTCACACAAATTTAGGCTAAAATCTTAAGACTATTTTAGTGATTTATTATTTTTAGTGATTTATTTTTATTTATAATCATTTCAGTGCACAGGGAGAAAAATTCTGCTTTACATTCGGAAGGGTATTTTTTAGAAGTTTTCTCCCCATTTTAGTCATCTGCCAAATCGCACCCACTATCTAACTGTGCACCGATATTACACAACAGCTAGCAGATGTGGAGAGATAAACTATTGATTACTTTTCATTAAACACATGAACTAAAGCGCTGTCCGCCCTCTTCTGTGTACGTGTGCGACTGTTGCTGTGATTGACAGGTGAGAGAGAGAATAGACCCCTCCCACTCAGAGAACATGGCCAATAGTGCTCTCTTTATTGGAATTTGAATATTTAAATTTAAAATCTGCGTATGAAAAAGGAAGAACAATTTCATGTCAGATGTTTAAATAATGTTTAAAGATATTATTCTGAAACATGCACATAGATTGTCTTTTACCTTTACCTACTTTTTTTATCTGTTGGACCCGAACATTTTCTGCTTATACTCTACAGTTAGCAAATGTTATTTTACATTATTACAATAAATAAATAACTGAATAAACGTTTTCCTCTTTGTTATATCAGTAACGTGTTGGTGGCCCCGAACCTGCTGCGTGTGGGAACCCCTGAGAAAGTGTTTGTGGAAGTGCAGGATTATAATGGAGGTAACATCCCAGTGAAGATCAGTGTGAAGAACTACCCAAAGAAAACTTTCGAACTGACATCTAAATCAGTCGTCCTCACTGCTGATAAAAACTACCAGGCAATTGTAGACATAACGGTATATACACACACACACACACACACACACACACACACACACACACACACACACACACACACACAATTTATGCGCTCCACATTTTAAAAATTTAATTTTTCAAGTTGATCGTGCCATATTCCGCAGACATCATTATTGCCTTCATTATTACTTCTGATATTGCACATATATTGGATTTGAACTCTCACTCCATCCAGAGAATTATTGCAAAGCAGCATGAGACCAGTACAATGCAGACCATAAAGCACCGCAACCTACCAAGGAAGACTAACAATTGTTTTGAAAGTAGGATGCAAATCATCTCAATGTGTAACTTCAAAACAGCTTCCAAAGTCGTGTATGAGACGTGCAGTTGTCTGGGGCCTCTAATTTCATCTCGCACTGCAAGACAATGCCACAGGAGGCTGGATATAGAGGTGGCATAGCAGTAAGGAAATCTTTTATTAGTTCTGTTAACCGCAAAATATGTCTTGTCTTTGCCAAAGAACAGAAAGTTCAACATGCTTGCGTTGGATGGTGTCTGGTATGATAATAGGATACTAGGGGTGAAACATGATGGTACGGGGATGCATGTCTGTGACAGGTATGGGTAGGATCTACAAAATTGCAGGCACTTTAAAAACAGACCAAACCTTGCGCATTTTACAGAACACAATGTTCTCGGGTATGGAGGATCAGTTTTAAGATCCAACATGTATTTTCCAACATGATAATGACCCCAAACTCACCATGCGGAACGAAGGTGTTTCTTGCTGCCCAACATTTTGAAATACTCAAGTGACATATTTCATTGAACCTTTAGGGTCATTTAATGCATATTTACATTTACATTTCCAGCATTTGGCAGATGCTCTTATTGTGAGGGATTTGCGCATCTCATTTTTTTATACAACTGAGCAATTAACGGTTAATGGCCTTGCTCCAGGGCCCAACAATGTCAGCTTTGCGGACTTGGGATCGAACTCACAACCTTCCTATTGGTACTCTAACCACTAGGCTACCACATGCTATATATTGGTTCTTTTTGCAGCCACTGACCCCTTTCACTGCAAAATAAATTAATAAATAAATAATTCAAAAATATATAAAATCTTTAAATATTAGATACATTGCTTAAATGTGAAAAAAAATGGCTTTACACCCATTTAATTCAAATAAATATCTGAACAATTAATAAAAACTCAGCCATAAATAACATCAATGATTGTGATGTTAAAAGTGATGGAACTAAACACTTTTAACTAAAGATGGATTGCAATTAATTGCAAAGTTGCCATGAAAATGAACTTAACACCCCCCCAACACACACACACACACACACACACACACACACACACACACACACACACACACACACACACACACACACACACACACACACACACACACACATTTCCACTGCATTTCAACCCTGCCACAAAATGACCAGCTGACATCATGTCAGTGATTCTCTTATTAACATAGGTAAGAGTCTTGACAAGGCAGGAGATCAATCTTTCGTGCTAATTAAAAATTACAGATTGGAAGCTTTAAAAGGTAGGTGGCGATTCAGGGAACAAAAACATAGAAATTTTGGGTTCATGGCCAGAAAACTCCCCAGACCATAATTACATTGAGAACTTTTGGTCAAACCTCAAGAGGCGTGTGGACAAACAAAAACCAAACAAGTGCTGACAAACAAGCATTGATTATGCAAGAATGGGCCCCATCAGAAGTTGATTGACAGCATGCCAGGGTGAAATGCAGAGGTCTTGAAAAAGAAGGGTCAACATTACAAATACTGACACTTTGTATAAACTTGATGTAATTGTCAGTTTTAATTGACGTTTACGGAATGCTTGTAATTATACTTCAGTATACCTTAGTAACATCTGACAGTTACTATACTTAGATATGTCAGTTACTGACATATAAAAAAACACAGCAGACTTTGTGAAAATTAATATTTGTGTCATTCGCAAAACTGTTGGCCATGGTTATATGCTTCATTTTTTCATCTCTTTTATCCAACAAACAACACTTGGGGTTTATATAAAGACATAAATATATTTCATAAATGTGGTCAAGCACACAAAGGGGATGTCAGGTAGCTTCTTAATTTGAACACTAAAATTAAGTGTGTAATTTTCCTTTGGCTTAGATTCCTGACAATGAAGACTTCTTTAGTGAAGACCCACTGGAGAAGCAGTATGTGTATCTGCAGGCTGACTTTTCTTCCAAAGTGCTTGAGAAAGTGGTCTTAGTATCGTTTCAGTCTGGATACATGTTCATTCAGACAGACAAGAGCATCTACACACCTGGAACAACAGGTAAAACAGTCTGGACTCACTGATGAAATACAAACTGGACTGTAATGTGGCCAAAAGCTAAAGCTATGATGAAGGATGCAGTCCAAATATTCATCCAGTACAAATATTAAACACATAAAAGAATCATTTTTGTCCCAGTTCTTTGCAGAATCTTCTCACTGACTCCTGATCTGCAGCCTGTTGACAAGAGTGTAAACATCTACATGGAATTCATAGTAAGTGTTCAAACAGCTCAGCTGGGCTTTCACCTACTCAACAGTCAATTTCACCACAAGATAAAATTACTGTATATTCTGTATAATCCGCTTATTCACCCATTATGTATTTTTTAAAATATATTAGAATATCACAAATTATTTTTTTCCTTTCCCCCCCAAGAATCCTCAAGGAATCACAGTTGACAGAGAAACATTAGGTCTTAAGGAAGGGACCACAAGATTTTCATACTACATCCCTGAAAATGCCAAGTTAGTCCACTGAATTAATTACATTACAGATTTTTTGTTTTACATAGAGAAACATATTAACATAATTAATCTGAAATGCTCTCTTTTCAACAGATCTGGAATATGGACTGTAGCAACACGATACAAAAACACCCCACAGAAGAAGTTCACTGCTGAATTTGAAGTTAAAGAATATGGTACAATTTATAATTAGACTATAAACATCCCTACTTTTGGTTTGTCTACATGTGTGTTTACATGTTGCTTTTCACTTTGCAGTTCTACCGAGCTTCAAGGTAACATTAAAACCATCAACACCTTATTTCTACATGGATGATAAGAAACTTAACGTTGATATAACTGCCAAGTAAGTAGAACATGACGAAGACATTAAATTATAATAAATTAAAATAATTTTGCAAGTGAGGGGGCATGGTGGCTTAGTGGTTAGCACGTTTGCCTCACACCTCCAGGGTTGGGGGTTCGATTCCCGCATCCGCCTTGTGTATGTGGAGTTTGCATGTTCTCCCCGTGCCTCAGGGGTTTCCTATGGGTACTCCGGTTTCCTCCCCCGGTCCAAAGACATGCATGGTAGGTTGATTGGCATCTCTGGAAAAATTGTCCGTAGTGTGTGATTGCATGAGTGAATGAGAGTGTGTGTGTGCCCTGCGATGGGTTGGCACTCCGTCCAGGGTGTATCCTGCCTTGATGCCCGATGACGCCTGAGATAGGCAAAGGCTCCCCGTGACCCGAGAAGTTCGGATAAGTGGTAGAAATGAATGAATGAATGAATGAATGAATTTTGCAAGTGAAGTCACAGTGAGGGCCTAAAATAAATAATGAATACACCACTTAGTTACTGCTCTAGTAAAATACTAAGATACTGAGTGGTCTGATGAAGCAGAGTTAATGTTACAGTTAGCATAAAATAATCTGAGACAGAAAAATTCCTAATTGTCATTTAGATTTTATCACCGTAAAAGTCCCTGTGATTGAGCTGTTACTGTAGACACACAAATATATTATAAAAGGCCTGTTATCTACTTACTTTTGTAATCCAACCCTGCCCACAGGAAGCATGGAAGTATGTGGAAGCAATTTAGGTGATCTAAATAAACTGTCATCCTTCGTTTTATTAATATACGTTTTCTTATTTTTGGAAAGGATGTCTAGGCTAAAATAGCAAACCTTAAATCTAAAATACATGTCTAATATACGGAGCTGATTTCGTCATAATGTAAAACGCTCGCATTCTATGAAAATGTTTCAAATATCACAGTAAATGCATCACTGACTTTAGTCAGAAAAATTTATTTCCAATTAAATGTGCGAAATATGAAAACATTTCATGTAACAGTGTACAAGTTAAACAACACAGAATCCAATGAAGCAGTCAGGTCACAGTAATAATAATAAAAGTTTATTAACTATACACAGTTTAATGAATAATAAAAAAAAACATAAGTTACAGTTTGTCTGCAGAAATGATTGCTGGCAGAACTCTTACTGCTGGTGTCTCCTCCCCAAGAAGTCCATACACCAAACTGCCACACCAGGGAACAGTGCAGTCAAAAGGCATTTTATCCAAGAATTGCTCCTAAATTATCCTAATGATCCTGGGTGTCATGAATGAAATGGCAGTCGAACAAGTTTAGTTTAGTTTCAAACCTTAGCCTGAGTTGACCTCAGACATTCCCGCTTGTTTCAACCTCACAGCGAAGTTAAACAACATGTAGAGCGGGAAATTGGATGTCCTAACAAAATACGTTACCATCAAGTAAACTCTGCTGTATCAAAACTGTATATAACACAGAAATCATTTATAATAAAGTCGATTTAACATGTACAAAAGTAATTTAAAAAGCATTTACCTTATTCCTTCCAAGCTCTGATGAAGATGCCACATGCGCTCTCCTGCTCACTGATCTGGGATCTGTCATGAGTCGGAGCACGGCTCCGTGAAGTAATCTGTTTAACTGACTGAAAGCCTAAATTGCGCTTATAACATTAGTTTATACAGTAAAGCAGTTTTTTATGGCTATGAACATTGTTAAATACATATTAAATAACTTACATTTCAGACAGAATTTCACTCACTTTCATTTGAAGACGCAAAGATGGTGGCTTCTCGCACAGGTGTCATCTGATTTTCACGTTGAAGTGCATGCTTTTTTTAACGTCCGTGTTCCCAACCCAGCGCCGCTGGGTTATAGCAACAATTTTCAACCCAAACTTGGGTTAAAACAGCTCAAAGTCCTACCCAGCGGCCTCAACCCAGCATTTGGGTTGAATAAAACAACCCAGCGTTTTTTAGAGTGTGTACCACTGTCACAGTTATAGAAAATTAATCAAACCATCAACACTTTTTTCTACGTGGATGATAAGAAACTTAACGTTGATATAACTGCCAAGTAAGTAGAACATGACAAAGACAAATAAGAACCTGCTTGTGCAGTTTTTATTTAATGTTTGTTAGAAAGATTTTACTTACATTTTGTTGTGAATAATAATGTCATTATTAATATTTATATTTCTAACTGGGCTAACTGCATGATCTAACTTTTTTGTGAATTATGCAAAGGTACCTGTTTGGAAAAAATGTAAATGGTGCTGCATTTGTGGTGTTTGGCATTAAGAATGATGACACTAGAACCAGTCTGCCTGCCTCTTTAACCAGAGTACAGGTCAGTTACACATCTACTAATATTTCACATTATAACAACTGTAAGGAAATCACTGATTCGTTCACTCACTACTTAATGTCTTGTATTCACATTTAAACACAAAGTAGGCAGGTCCAAAACCTTGCAAATTATTTAGGTATTATTATTTTTTTAAAAATAAAACAAAAAAAGTTGTGTGATTTCTGGCTCTGATAGTTTCTCTGTCTCAGTTCCATAGTCCAGTACAGTACATGTCTGTGGGACTGTGTTTAATCCAACTTTCGTTTGATTTGGAACCTGCCGACAAGAACTGGCTTAGCACTGGTAGCGTAATTTAGACTTCTGTGACTATGAATATTTTTAATGAATTATTTAAAAATAATGCAGCAACCTTTCATACATTTCATTCGAACCTTTGATTCGTATTTGTCTGTTTTAAACACATTATCTCTTCATTCCCAATGATATATTTATATATGGTTTGTAGATTTAATTTCAAGTTTGTCACGTGCACAAACTTTCCAGGACAATTTTACATTACACAATACTATTTATGTGTAGAATTTTATGTTACATATAGATCATTGATGGAAATGGACGTGCTGAGCTCACTAAAGAGATGATCCTACGCTCCTTCCCTGATATTAATCAACTGGTCGGAAGCTTTTTGTACATTTCTGTCAGTGTTATAACTAAGACTGGTAAGATCCCAGCAATTGTGTATGTATGTATGTATGTATGTATGTATGTATGTATGTATGTATGTATGTATGTATACAGATCTTTTCAGGTGTCATTTATCATTAATAATATTTCAGGTAGTGAAATTGTTGAGGCACAGAAGGAGGGCATTCAAATTGTTACATCACCCTACACCATCCAGTTCAAGAGAACCTCAAAATTCTTCCATCCAGGAATGCCTTTCCATGTCACAGTATGCATGCCTTTACACCTTATGCAAGCTCTTTACAATCTTACAACAGATAAACCATTAAAATATTTGATAAAACACCATATACGTATAAACCCAGTTAGTCCCGTTGAAAAAAATTTTAACTACACCAATTACAATGTATGTCTGTTCTGGATTTGAAAAGGTTTATGTGACCAATCCGGACCAGTCACCTGCTGAAAATGTGGACGTACTGATCCAGCCTGGTGAAGTTAATGCTCGAACAAAGACTAACGGCATGGCCAAGGCCATTCTGAACACCCAGGGAGGAGATAGACCACTACATATCACTGTGAGTCATGTAAAATAGGGTTTTATGGTGAAAATGTAATGACTGCATATCAACTTGTGTTTATCTCAGAAAAATAATAGAACTGGAATTATCAGGAAATGTAAAATTTAAAAGTCCCAGCTTATTAAAGAATTATTGGACAAACTGGTAAAAAATCTTTTCAGTTGCTAAGATGTTTGTCAAAAGCATTAAAGCATTTTAGACTAAACTAAAATGGTTTTGCTTTTTGCTATGTATCCAGGTGAGAACCTCAGCCCAAGGTATACCAAATGAAAGACAAGCTGAAAACCAGATGACTGCCCAACCTTACGCCACCAAAGGAGGCTCTGGCAATTACCTACATTTAAGTGTAGATGCTGCAGATCTGAAAATCGGTGATCAGTTGAAAATCAATGTAATCTTCAAAACTGCTGTCGCCAATCAAGATGTAACTTATCTGGTTGGTATCTCTTACATATACATTTAAAGATCTTGGTGGTATTGTGAAGTAATTCTACTGGCTTGTGTATTACACTAATAATAATTCCAAGCCTGTGTCTAGCCCTAAAACCTATACTGAACTTTGGTAACAAAAAAAAATAACTGGGTTGATTTTCATTGTATCAGATCCTTAGTAAAGGGCAGATTGTACAAGGACACAAGTTTCTGAGAACAGGAAACCTGGCAGCTACTTGGTCTCTACCAGTCACCAAGGACCTGCTTCCCTCATTTCGAGTGGTTGCATATTACCACGTAGGATCCTCAGAAGTTGTGTCTGACTCCATCTGGGTCGACGTGATTGACACATGCATGGGAACGGTAGGCAATCTGATTCCTTCTCAAAGTAAATTAAAATATTATACTGAATATAATAACTTGTATTCCTGTAAGTTCAGGAGTACATCAGGATTGTAGGGAGTCACACACACAATATACATACACTCTGTGGCCAGACGTTCCGTTCACTGGAGCTTTCACTGGCCAAAAGTTGTTGCAGCAAGATATGTCCCTGTCCACAAAGCAAGCTCTATGAAGACCTGCTGTGTTAAAAAGTTAGAGTGGAACAACCAACCAACCAGGCCTGCACATATCCTAGAGGATTCACAGATGTAAATGCAGTCAAAGGTGGTTTCACTAACCACTGAAATAAGATGTGATCTGTATCTTTTTTTTCTCTCTTTATTATTTATTTCTTTTTTAATTAAGTTGAGTCTGTGCTGAATTGAATTTTTTTTCTTTGGAAGTTTACTGATTGGAAAGTTATGAGTTCTTGTCCTACACCTGGGTTGTCAAATGTATTTTGCAGCAAGCTAAGATCTGTGCTGAGATAGTGGAAGAAACTACTACTTGACAGATATCTTACCATCCACTCCTGTCCAAATTCTTCTTGAACATGACTTCTGCCAAGACTGCTTTCTACAAGGAAAACCTTAAAGCTACTGCTTCAAGCTTTATCCTCTGTGACTGCTGAAGAATTTGCCTCCTTTGATGAGAAGATTGAGAAAATCTGCCAGACCATCACTTCTGCCCTGACTACTAATACACAAGTTTCTACAAGTCATCCTCCCCTGCAATCCAACTGTCATGGTTAGTCACAGGCGAATGCGGATCCATTTGCAGTTACTCCTTTAATAAGCAAAAAACAGGAAACAATCAACAAACAAGCAGGCAAAAACAGATCAGAACACTGAGCAGGACAGGGAACAGGAACAGAGACATAAACAGACAGCACAGCGCATACCAACAACGACTCACAACTGGGAAGTGAACAAAACAGAGTACATATAGTGAACGGGAACCAATCACAAGACGGAGACAAACAAAGACTAAGACAAAACACCTGGGGAAGAGATTGAGTGCAATTAATGTCCATGGTAACAAATAGGTGAGCGGGATCAACAATTAACAGCAGGGAATGACAGCAGGCAGAAACAAAGGAGAACACAGACAGATTCATTACACCAACCACCTTCCGACTGGATCAAATCTCTTCCATTATGCTCCAGACCATCTTGCAAGACTTCCTGCTATTCATCACAACAATCATCAATGGATCCCTAACATCTGGTCATGTACCAACTAACTTCAAGAGAGCAAGGGTTATTCCTATCTGGTCAAAACCTGCTCTGGGTCCTTCAGACATCAGCAACTACAGACTGGTATCACTTCTCTTTTTTCTTTCTAATATTCTGGAATGCACTGTTTTCAGACTGGAGAACACTCTCCATGATCAAAACCAGTCTGGCTTTAAGGCAGCACATTCCACAAAGATTGCCCGTTTGGCTGTCATTGAGAAACTACATGCTGCTAGATTAGCTAAGCTGTCATCTGTGCTCATACTCGTTGAACTTTCTTCAGTGTCTGACACAGTTAATCACAAGAATCTATTGTCCACCCTCAGGAGTCTTGGAGCAGTATAGGAATGTGTTGCTTCCTATCTGGAAGGTCGCTTATATCAGGTAACAGTGTGGATCAACATCTGCTCTCCACTGGTGTCACACAAATCTTAGTGCATTATCATATTCTTTTCTCCCTCTATACTCACTCTCTTGGAAAAGATGTATCCTCATGTTGGTTCTCTTACCACTGCTACAGTACGTGAAGGACACTCAAATTATCCTCTCCTTCCCTCCATCAGATACCACAACTTCTGCTAGGATCTGTATATCACAATGGATGATGGAACATCAGCTAAAACTCAATGAAAGCAGAACTGAACTGCTAGTCATAGGTGATTCATCCCAAGGTCAGGATATTGAGATATCCCTGGACAACTCTCTGATCTTCCCTTTAGCAACTACTCGCAATTTGGGGTAACAATCTTGGGACAAAAAACTGCCTTTATCCTCACATATTGCTAATTTGACATGCTCATGTATGTCAGTTTCTACTTTACAACATTAGAAGGATTCAGCTATTTTTATCCACAAAGGCCCCTCAGGTGCTTGTTCAGTCTCTTGTCATTCCATGACTGACTACTGCAACTCTTTATTTACAGGTAAATAATAATAATAATAATACATTTTATTTAAAGGCGCCTTTCTAACACTCAAGGTCACCGTACAAAAGAAGAAGAAAAACAACAAAAAATATAGTTATACAATACTTACATAGAAAAAAAAAAAAATTGGACCAACATTACAAATCATGATCTAGAATATGCTAAACTAAACAGATGAGTTTTAAGCTGAGATTTAAATGATGAAAGAGAATCAATATTACGGAGCTCAGATGGAAGTGAGTTCCAGAGCTGAGGTGCAGAGTAACTGAAAGCTCTGTTCCCCATCGTTACAAGACGGACAGAGGGAACAATGAAATGAGTGGAAGAAGAAGACCTAAGAGTGCGAGTTGGTTTTGGAGTATGAAGAAGATCAAGAAGATATGAAGGTGCAAGATTGTGGATAGCTTTAAATGTTAGAAGAAGAATTTTATACTTGATACGAAAATTAATGGGAAGCCAGTGTAGCTGTTCCAGAACAGGTGTAATATGATTGGAATGTGGTTTTGTGGAAAGGTAGAGCTGGGTGTCATCCGCATAGCAATGAAACTTAACCTGATGTTTATGAAAAATATGACCAAGGGGTAAAAGGTAAGTAATAAATAACAAAGGGCCAAGAACAGAGCCCTGGGGAACACCAAATGATTTTAGTTGAACAAACTGTGTGCGATCAGAGAGATATGAATGAAACCATTTCAGAGGCGTGTTGGTGATGCCAATAGTGGAAAGCCTGTCTAAAAAAATATCGTGGGAAATTGTATCAAAAGCTGCACTCAGATCAAGGAGAAGGAGGATGGATAGTAAACCAGAATCAGCTGCTATAAGCAAATCGTTTGTGACTTTTAATAGAGCTGTTTCAGTGCTATGAAATGGGCGAAAACCAGATTGGAATTGTTCATATAGATTATTGCCAGACAAGTGGATATGAAGTTGAGCAGCAACAACTTTTTCCAAAATTTTAGAAATGAAAGGAAGATTAGAAATAGGACGAAAATGATTAAGGTTGTTGGTGTCCAAACCTGGTTTCTTTAGAATTGGAGTTACAGCAGCTGTTTTGAAAAGAGAAGGAACAGCCCCAGTGGTAAGGGAAGAATAAATAATATCCATAATAAACTGGGACAGAGAGGAAGCAGTAGCCTTAACAAGGACAGTTGGTAAAGTATCAAGAACACAGGTTGAAGATTTAGATTGATGAATAAGTTTTAAGATATTATCAATTGAGGGCAGAATAAACTCAGAGAACAGTTGTGTAGGAACAGGTAGAACTGAGACACATGGAGTAGAAACAGGAGTGGCCATAAGTTGACGATGAATGCCTTCAATTTTTGAGGTAAAGAATGATGCTAAAGTATTGCAGAAATCAGATGAGTACAAATGAGAGGGAAGTGAGTCGGTGGGTGTTGTAAAATTTTTCAATAAGGAAAAAAGAAGCTTTGAATTCCCTTCATTAGAACCGATTAAGCCAGAATAGTATGTAGATTTAGCTTTAGCAATAGTGTCTTTATAGTGAGACATATGTTCTGAGTACATTTCCTTGTGGACAGTAAGGCCAGTTCTTCTGAAAAGTCTCTCAAGTTGTCGTCCTTTTGCTTTTAATTGCCTGAAAAAAGGAGTGAACCAGGGTGCAGTAACAGTAAATGAAACAGTCCTAGTCTTAACTGGAGCAAAAGTATTCAACAAATTATGGAGACTATTATTGTACTGAGAGACCAAATTATCTGGAGTGGAACAGCTGTCAGCCTTGGGAAGACTTGCAATGCTTAAAGACAAGTTGTCCAAATTAATGTCCTTGATTTTCCGGAATGATATAATACGTGAAGATTTTGATTTGAAGAGAGGAAGATCAACATTAAAGGACAGTAACAGATGATCAGTACATGGAAAAAAGTCTGCATTGAGGTTGCCTGGAGAGACACCTGAACAACAGATTAAATCCAAAGTATGTCCTTTAATATGCGTGGGAAAATTCACATGTTGCTGCAGTCCGAAGCTATCCAGACAAGATGTAAATTCTTTAGCAAGGTTGTTGTGAACATCATCCATGTGAATATTGAAATCCCCCACAAGAATTATATTTGGTGAAAGAGTAGTTATTTCATTCAAAAAAGCAGCAAAGTCAGGGATAAAATCCTTGTTAAATTTTGGTCGTCGATATACAGTGCTGATAATAGTTGGAGTAGATCCAGAGAGCCGACAAACTGCAGCCTCAAATGAGTGGGAGACAGAAACATTCACTGACCTCAGTCTCCACTTCTCACGGTAGATTATCGCCAGACCTCCTCCTTGACCAGAATCACGTGGTTGAGAGATGTAAACAAACCCTGGCGGAATGGCGTCGTTGAGTGCAATAAAGTCATTTTGTTGCTGCCATGTTTCGGTCAAACAGAGAAAATCAATCTTGCGATTTGCAAGAAGATCCTGCACAAGATGCCCTTTACTCGTAAGAGAGCGGATGTTAAGAAGACCGAAACTGACAGCGCTGTTGTTGCTTGGTCTGGTAGCCGAGTTAGCCAGGTTCGCCAGCACACGCTGACCGGCGCGGCGACCGGCGTTCCTTGGTGGGCGTCGAACAGCTGACCATAATGACTTTATATCACTTGATTTATTAAACCAGAAGTTCCGCCGAGAGCCACGATGAATATATTTCCGCCTAGGCAGATATAAGATGTCCGGATGAGCAAGCAGTACAGGAGGTATTGAGTCATATAAACACGGACGGAAACTCAAAAGTTCAGCAGCAGAGTATTGAAACAGTACTGCGGACTGTACAAGATGCAGTACAGTCCAGGCAAGTACAAGCCATAAGCAATAGATCCTCATTGTAGTCTATGTAGTGTATATGATGTTTAATTATTGTTATCGGGGAGAGCAGCGGCAGCCAAGACGCGCCAGCGTTCACTCAGACCCGTGACCTCAAGGTGTACCTCAAGGTCTACCTCTGAACACAATCTGACCTCTGCAAATGATCCAAAATGAAGCTCCAAGACTTATTTTCAACTTGCCTAAATCTTCCCATACCATTCAATTGCTGTGCTCCCTTCAATGGCTTCAAATTGACATTCACATTGACTCCATTGTGAAAAAGGCTCAGCAGAGGTTGTACTTCCTTCGTCAGCTGGAGAAGTTCAACCTGTCACAGGATTTGCTGAAACAGTTTTACACTGCCATCATCGAATCCATCCTCTGCACCTCAGTAACTGTTTGGTTCAGCTCAGCCACCAAATTCGACCTCAGAAGACTACAGAGGGTAGTCCGGACTGCTGAGCGAATCATTGGGACGACTCTTCCCACTCTTCAAGACCTGTACTCCTCCAGAGTGTGTAAAAGTGCAAAGAAAATCACCCTGGACCCGTCACATCCAGCACACTCCCTCTTTGAACTGTTGCCATCTGGTCGGCCCTACAGAGCCCTGAGCTCCAGAATGACCAGACATAGGAACAGTTTCTTCCCTCAAGCAATCCACCTGATGAACAATTAACACCATGGAACACACAACACATAATATTTGCACTATGTATACCTCAATTGCACATTTCATACTTGCACTCTGTACATACATACATATTGTCTTAATGTTTGTTTACTTCAACTGCACATTTCACAACTGCACATGTGTATCTACAAATTGTATGTATTGCATACTTATTTGCATGTATATTTCGTGCTTATTTAAACTGCACATTTCACACCTGTAAATGTGTACATACAATTTCATCTATACTACATATGTCATTCTGTTACACTGTGGAGATTGTCACTAAAACAAATTCCTCGCATGTGAAAACATACCTGGCAATAAAGCTGATTCTGATTCTGATTGCTTCCAGTAAATGCACACATCAGATTCAAAACACTGATGTTTGCCTAAAAAGCCAAAAATAGACCAGTACCCTCTTAGCCCAAAGCTATTATTATTCCTCACACTACAACATATTTTCTCAGATCTTCTAGCACTGCTTATCTGGTCACACCATCTCTCAGGGTACAAGGTAGATACTCATCAAGACTCTTCTCTGTTTTGTAATGTAGGAGGTGGAATGAACCTCCCCTAGATGTCCAAACAGCGGAGACTCTGACCATCTTTAAACAAAGGGGGAAGACACCTCTTCCTGAAATACTTAAATACGTGCTTACTTATTTTTTCAATATATTTCAATTTTTCAATTTATTTTTCAAAAATATCTACTTCCTCCCAACACGATTTGGGACAACAGAAACTGATGGTTTCCTTAGTCTTTAATAGTAAATCAGAATTGCTTTATTCATTGATGGACTCTTCAAAGCACGTTTGTATGTCACATTAAATAAGGTGGTCTGCCTTAAATGAGTTCAAATCTGAGGACTACCAACCGGCCACTGTTTAACCTTTAACTGCTCAGCTGTATGAATGAGATAAATGTAAGTTATACTGCATAAGGGTTAATATACTATTTTAGTTCCTTTAGTCTGCACATGATTAGCTTACAATAAGATATTACACTGTTTGCCTAGTCAGTTTCCAGCCAGTAAAAATCAGAATAGATAGAGCACTGCAGCTTCTATTTGCTCAGTGGGTTAGGTAAGGAATTTGTCCACCACTGATGTATTTGTTTCTCCCCTTTTTTTTCTTCTTTTTTTATGCAATATAGCTGACACTGGATATAAAAAATAGGAGAAAGAATACTTTTAAGCCTAATGAAGAATTTAAACTCACTGTTACCGGGGATCCAAAAGCCAAGGTTGGTCTGGTAGCTGTGGATAAAGCAGTCTTTGTCCTCAACAAGAACAAACTCACACAGACTAAGGTCAGTAATATCTGGCAGCATTTTTTAATTCTATTATTAACCATGCATCTTTTGGATTTATGATTTAAGTTTTTCTCGGGAATCAGGTTAAGGCACAAAAATGTGTCCTGGCTAATCTGATATTAATAGAGAAAATTCATTGTACATATTTACATAACATGTACTATTTCCATCAACAGATCTGGGACATTATTGAGAAGCATGACACTGGCTGTACAGCAGGCAGTGGGAAAGACAGTATGGGGGTTTTCTATGATGCAGGTCTACTGTTTGAGTCTGATAAATTAGGTGGCACCAATGAAAGAACAGGTAAAAGTAGTTTTTTTTAATAAAAAATAACATTTAAACAATAAATGAAACACTGTGTAACATCCTTGTCTGATAATTCTCCTGCCATTCATCTCAAGCCTTCATCTGACTATTGACACTTCTGCAACACTCCCGGTTAAGAGTATATTCATACTACTTTAAGCTATGTTGCTTCTCAAAGAAACATCAACTCCGCCTGCATGTTTTGATGTGTATTACCTTTTTGCCTGTTGCTTTTGCCTTGCCCTTTTGGGATGTTTGCTGAACAGACTGTTTCTTCAGGTTTTGGATACCAGCTGCCTGTTTATACTAATCCTGTTTTTGCCTAACATTTTGGATTAATTCTGCCCTGGATTTTTATTTAACTATTTTATTCTGCACCTGGATTCTACATATCAATCATTATAGGATTCTTCACCTACAATGGATCCAGTGGATGTATAACAGTCGGAAGCTATGGTCACCAGACAAAAAAAAGGACAAGCTAACAAGCTAACAGAATCAGCTTTTTAACTTACAGGCCACTAACACCCACTTGCTACCATGCCACAAAAAAGGTGGTGTGCATTACACTCCCAGAAAAAGTTGACGGTTGCAAAAAGACATGTAAGGGCTTCCTCCCACAATCTGAAACGGCCAAATGTGCTTACTTTCTATAATCCCAAAAAGTCTTGAACATAGACAGCATCCAGCCTCACACCATTTTAGTGCATCCTGGGTTATCAGCCATCACTGTTCCATTGGCCAGAAGAACTATCAAATATACCAATGGAGAGGTATGGGAAAGTGCTCATGTGCACCTTCAAAGGGCAGTACATAGTGCGACACTTGGTACACCCCATTCCAAATAGGAAAAATGGTCTGGCTATCCAGAAAGAATTTATGCCTCAAGCTCCCATGAAGAAAGTTAAAGCCTTTTCCAAATCATCAGGCAGATCAACCCGGTTACCTACAGATTGGAGTTACCAGCAGGCTACCATATTTCACTACCCTACAATATCTCCCTAAAAACCTACAAACATGTGTAGCCCCGCAGACAGCCACATTATGCGACCACTATCCATAGCAGTAGATGTCATGATGGCATGTGTGGTTCACCCAATTCTGGACACAAGCAGGAGTAGAGGGCATTTGCAATACCTGGTTGCCTGGGAGAGACACAGTCCCGAAGAAAAGATGGGTAAACACTCAAGATATTCTTGACCCAGCTCTTATCACAGAATTCCATGCCACTGCCCCTGATCAACCAGGCCCTAGACCCTGGGGCAGTCAAGAAGAACTCAAGAAGGAGCCTTTGTGCGAGTATTGAAACATCTGGTACACGACATGTTGGAATGTATGGGCAACCTATAAAAAAGAAAGAAAGACCCCTCCGGTGAATAGAACATCATAAGGGTTTTGTTTCCAGAGGAATAAGGCTTTTATTATCATGCAATAACAGCCTGAGCCGGTCTACAGAGCAACTCCCGATCTAACTCATCGCAGCAAATCTATAGGTTGCCCACACATTCCTACACCTCATCCCAAAACCTGTTTCATATCTTGGGCCCCCACAACTACACGAACTGTGGGGTCACTCTCCCTAGGTCTAGGCTTCATCACCATATAAGGTTACATTACAATGCAAATAAATTGGACACATTAAGCTAAAAATGTGGACAATATCACCCATGTTTCTGTGCGCACACTCAGACACCTAGCTACTTTCAATGCTGATAATGTTTCTACATATCACAATAAATAATATTGTTCTACATACACTACAGGATTAGTGAATATACTTATACTACTTTCAAAGTTATTTTGCTTTGCATATTTTCTCTATACTGTGCTTTCTTGTGTATTAAATGTTTGCCTGTTATTTCAGTCTTCAGTTTTGCCCTCTCTGTATCAACAACATTTATCAACAGCAATTAGTGAGATGAAGCAATTACCGTTACCATGCTAAAATGAATTATTATCTACTTTTAAAGCATATCTCCAGGAGTGTAACTAAAAAATATCTGAAAAGTTCACCATATCAATGATTACACATTATGTCCAAGGGGTACCTGACTTTACCAATGTAAAATCTGAATGCATAAATCCCCACAGCCATGCTTCAAAATCTAATGGAAACCCTTCCCAAAGGAGTGGAGGTTTTTAAAACAACAAAGCAGGACTAAATCTAGAATGGATGTTTAACAAGCACATATGACCAGGGACCAGGGGTCCATAAACATTTGGCCATATAATTTTTGCTTTTCTTTGTTAAATGACAGGGTTTGATTATGTGGAGTATCTCTCAAGGCCATGTGAATGAGGTGATACTATAGAAATGATAAGGAATTAGAATAAGCACAGAAATATATCATTTTTATTTGCAGTTGGTACAGAAAATTAACATCTTACCAATAAGAAACAGCAGAATTAAACAGTGATGTGATACAAACTGATAACATATTAAAAAGGTACAAAATTATTGCAGAAAAACTACAGGTTTAGACTTCAGTTACAAACTGTTTCATTTTGAGAATTTCCTTTTTTTAATAGCTCCTGAGTGTCCTACACCACTGAAGAGAAAACGGAGAGCAGAGACTCTACTACAGGTTACACAAACACTGAGTAAGAAGCTAGACATTATTTTCACCTATTTTATTTACTTTCAGTATGTAGTCATTAAAATAAAACTTACCACACATTTTCTGTAAAAAAAAAAAAATAGATAGATAGATAGATAGATAGACGGACAGGCGGACGGACAGATTTAAATTTCTCTTTGCTCATTTTTACCCTTTACCCTTTTTAAGTTTCTAAATACACCAATGAACCGAAAAATGTTGTGCAGATGGACTGAGGCAGAACAGGCTGGGCTACACATGTGAACGGAGAGCATCATTCATTTTTTCAAAAATGATAATATTAATAATAATTACAATGTAATTAAATTTTGAGCTTTATTTGTTATATTTTATTTCTAGTGTTTACATAAACATAAATAATAATAATAATAATAATAATAATAATAATAATAATAATAATAATAATAATAATAATATACAAAATAAACCAATTACATGCAATGGTATTCACTGCTCCACAATATTGAATGTTTGTCTCTTGTCCAAGGCATAATTTATAAACATAAATTTGTTCAGGTGAATTTGATGATGATGATGATGAATTCATAAGCTCTGATGAAATTTTCTCTCGAACAAATTTCCGTGAGAGCTGGATGTGGAAGAGCATTGACCTGCCAGATTGTGAAGAAAACATTCCATGGTAATTGCAATAATACAGGATTTTTATTATTACTACATACATAAAGAAACTTGGCAGGACTTTTCAGATCTGTTCTTTCCCCTGTAGTGATAAAACAAGCCTCACCTTGGAGAGTCAATATGTCTTAGACTCTATTACTACCTGGCAAGTCCTAGCCATCAGTATGTCCAAGACCCATGGTCAGTCCCGCATCATTTTAACATGTGAAGTAGAGTGATACATCTAAGATCTGAAATAGACACCTGCATATGATGAATGGAATATAAAGCATCTTTTTTATTTTTTACCATGTAGGCATCTGTGTAGCTGATCCCTATGAAATAACAGTGGAAAAGGATTTCTTTGTAGATCTCAAGCTACCTTACTCAGCAGTTCGCAATGAACAACTAGAAATCAAGGCTGTTCTGCAAAACTTATCCACTGAGAAAATGAAGGTACTGTATCTTTATTGTTGTCTGCAGTTACACATAATAATAAAATAAAATAAAACATTATTACACTTTTTTTAGTTCATGGAAACAGGGTGGGAGACTGTGTAGTTTTGCTGTAATGCTCACAGTTCATGGCTTGCACTGTTTGTTCTTCACATACATTTTATACAGGTTCTCTGGTGCACAATGTCCTTTGATAAATCAATATAAATCTGTGTTTATTTCTGCATCACCGGACATTTCCAAGCTCTGTATACACAGCCACCTAGTCCAGGATAAAATTGAATTGCTTTCTGAACCTTTATGATTGAAACTGCCACATAATCCACTTCATAACTCACATTTATTTCTGCTTCATAACCTATTGCCTATTTTGTCCTCACAATGAAGACATCTGTTGGACTTCCTCTTTCCACCAGGTGCGAGTGGATTTCTTAGAGACAGAGCATATTTGTAGTGCAGCCAGTAAAAAGAAGAAATACCGTACAACAGTTACTGTTGAAGCCAAGTCCACCATTTCCATCCCTTATGTGATTATTCCCATGGAACTGGGGAAACATTACATAGAGGTGCAGGCTGTTAGTTCATTACGTAGTGATGGAGTTCTAAAAACCCTGAAGGTGGTGGTGAGTATGAGCAGATTATATGTGAGTGATTTAGTTAAACCCTTAACAAGCATGGGCTAAAGGTTAAATTACTGGTTACTAAAACTTTATAGACTTTATTATAGATGTGAGGAAAGAAATATACAAAAATAAATATTATATGATATTATGATGTAATCAAATTCACTGCTTAGATCAACATAAGGTCTGAATCTGTTTTCCCTTGTTCAGTCAGAAGGTGTGCTAACTGAACTCCCAGAACAAAATTTGGAATTAAATCCCTCTAAAGTACCTGGTGAGATCTTCTATATTCTTTATTTAAGCAACAGCAAACACCTCGTGATTTTTCTCCCTATTTTTTTTTTTATTTATTCCACAAATAATGTTTCTACATTTTAGATGATTAAATAAGTTTCAATTTATTTCTACTTCTGTTATTCTTTCTGTTTGTTTTTTAGGTGGTGTTCAAGTTGTGCATCTGAAGACTGATATACCACCTGGGATGATTCCAAACTCTGAAGCACACACTTACATCACTGTGGCTGGTATAAAATCTAACAAATAAATATAGGCCAATTTTGACCAATTCAAGATTTGTCACCTAAAGTCCATTTTAAATGTCATTCCCATCATATACTCATATATAGTGGCATAGGTTTATGTAAATCACAAGAGGACAGAGATGTTATCAATCTTAGCATTAATGGCCCGCCAATAATGTTTCTTCCAGGAATAAGAAAATTAAACACTTAAGGTGCTACAGGGGTGTCTGAGCTTTTTTTAATTACAGTTGCCTGGAAGACAGGTTTAAACAGAAAACAATCCCATTGTTATACTGATAGATGCAAAACAACTTTTTTTATTTCTGAAATTTTACCCCATCATCAGAGTTCCACTGCCTGCCGCATTACATACATAGTCCAATTTTTTATTTATTTTTATTTTTTTTGTGGACACAATACACCATCTTTTCTGATGGAACATGCAGTTATGTCATCATATAAATTACCTGCATACTACCAATATTTTTTTGGATGATAGGTGAGCAACATGATTGTTGATGAGGTAATCCACAATGCTGATGGCTTTGCGGATTCAACATTTGGTGTAAAGTTTTGCAATGGAAGGAGGGGAGACTGATGACTTTCTCAGCTGCCCTCACTATCCACTTCAGGGTCTTGTGGTCCGAGACAGTACAGTTCCTAAACCAGTCACTAATGCAGCTGCTCAGGATGTTCGCAATAGAGCCCTCTGTAGTACATAGTCAGGATAGGGGATGTTCTCTCCATGCTCTCCTGAAGTCAACAACCATCTCTTTTGTCCATAATCAGAGACAGTTTGTTAACTCAACATCAAGCTGTTAGCTGCATCACCTTCTCTCTGTATGCTAACTCAAGGCATAATCAGTACTTGTCAGATATTCCTGCATCACATTTAATGTGGTTAATTTTTGTCTTGTCATTTATACATTTTGAGGTACATCCTGGTGGTTTGTAATGTTGCCATTACTCCTGATCAACAGCTTTACGCATATGATATAGTATGTATGATTTGTTAGCTCTTTGCAGAGCATGGCTTCAGCAGTCGGACAAAAACAAGAATTTAATTCAAGTGAATAACATCCAACTGCAACATGCTTATTTATGGTTAATAATCCATCCATCCATCCATCTTCTACCACTTATCCGGGGCCGGGTCACGGGGGCAGCAGTCTAAGCAGGGACGGCCAGACTTCCCTCTCCCCAGACACTTCCTCCAGCTCTTCCGGGGGAATATCAAGGTGTTCCCAGGCCAGCCGAGAGACATAGTCCCTCCAGCGTGTCCTAGGTCTTCCCTGGGGCCTCCTCCCTGTTAGACATGCCCGGAACACCTCCCCAGGGAGGCATCCAGGAGGCATCCAAAACAGATGCCCGAGCCACCTCAGCTGACTCCTCTCGATGTGGAGGAGCAGCGGCTCTACTCTGAGCTCCTCCCGAGTGACCGATCTCCTCACCCTATCTCTAAGGGAGCACCCAGCCACACTGCGGAGGAAACTCATTTCGGCCACCTGTATCCGGTATCTCGTCCTTTTGGTCATGACCCAAAGCTCATGACCATAAGTGAGGGTAGGAACTTAGATCGACTGGTAAATAGAGAGCTTCGCCTTGCGGCTCAGCTCTTTCTTCACCACAACAGATCGGTATATCGACCGCATCACTGCCGAAGATACGCCAATCTGCCTGTCGATCTCCCGCTCCATCCTTCCTTCACTCGTGAAAGAGACCCCAAGATACTTAAACTCCTCCACTTGAGGCAGGAGCTCTCTCACCAACCTGAAGGGGGCAAGCCACCCTTTTCCGGCTGAGAACCATGGCCTCGAACTTGGAGGTGCTGATTCTCATCCCACCGCTTCACACTCAGCTGGACCCTGCACCCTCCGGTCCCCCTTCTTAAACAGAGGGACCACCACCCCAGTCTGCCAGTCAGGAGGCACTGTCCCCAACCTCTACGCGATGTTGCAGAGGTGTGTCAACCAAGACAGCCCCACAACATCCAGAGACTTGAGGTTCTCAGGGCGGATCTCATCCACCCCCGGTGCCTTTCCACTGAGGAGCTTCTCAACTACCTCAGTGACCTCAGCTTGGGGAATCGACGAGTCCACAACTGAGCCCCCGGCCTCTGCTTTCTCAGTGTAAGACATGTCGGTGGTGTTGAGGAGAACCTCGAAGTACTCCTTCCACCGTTTGAGGATGTCCCCAGTCGAAGTCAGCAGATTCCCACTCCCACTGTAAACAGTGTGGGCAGGGCACTGCTTCCCAGTCCTGGGGCGCCGGACGGTTTGCCAGAATTTCTTCAAGGCCAATCGATAGTCCTTCTCCATGGCCTCACCGAACTCCTCCCAGACCCGTGTTTTTGCCGCTGCAACCACACGGGCTGAAGCTCGCTTGGCCCTTCGGTACCTTTCAGCTGCCTCCGGAGTCCCCCGAGCCAACCAGGCTTGATAAGACTCCTTCTTCAGCTTGACGGCATCCCTTACTTTCGGGGTCCACCACCGGGTTCGGAGATTGCCACCACAACAGTCACCGGAGACCTTACGGTCACAGCTCCAAGCGGCCACGTTGACAATGGAGGTGGAAAACATGGTCCACTTGGACTCAATGTCTCCAACCTCCCTCCGGATCTGGTTGAAGCTCTGCCGGAGGTGGGAGTTGAAGATCTCTCTGAAAGGAGACTCTGTCAAACGTTCCCAGCAGACCCTCACAGTACATTTGGGTCTGCCAAGTCTGTCCAACTTCCACCCCCGCCATCGGATCCAACTCACCACCAGGTGGTGATCAGTTGACAGCTCCGCCCCTCTCTTTACCCATGTGTCCAAGACATACGGCCGGAGGTCAGATGAAACAACCACAAAGTCGATCATCGACCTCCGACCTAGGGTGTCCTGGTGCCATGTGTACTGATGGACACCCTTATGCTTGAACATGGTGTTCGTTATGGACAACCTATGACTAGCACAGAAGTCCAATAACAGAACACCACTCGGGTTCAGGTCGGGGCGGGCCATTCCTCCCAATCACGCCCCTCTAGGTGTCACTGTCACTGCCCACGTGAGCGTTGAATTCCCCCAGTAGAACGACGGAGTCCCCAGTCGGAGCACTTTCCAGCACCCCTTCCAGAGACGCCGAGAATGTCGAGTACTCTTCAATGCCATTTGGCCCATAAGCGCATATAACCATGAGAGACCTATCCCCGACCCAAAGGCGCAGGGAAACGACCCTCTCGTTCACCGGGGTAAACTCCAACACATGGTTGCTGAGCTGGGGGGCTATGAGCAAGCCCACACCAGCCCGCCGCCTCTCACCATGGTAGAGAGTAGAGAGTCCAGCCTCTCTCAAGGAGTTGGGTTCCAGAGCCCAAGCTGTGTGTGGAGGCGAGCCCAACTATCTCTAGTCAGTATCTCTCAACCTCCCGCACCAGCTCAGGCTCCTTCACCCCCAGGGAGGTGACATTCCATGTCCCTAGTGCCAGATTCCATGCCCGGGGATTGGGTCGCCGAGGCCCCCGCCTTCGACTGCCACCCAATCCACATTGCACCGGCCCCTTACGGTTCCTCCTGCAGGTGGTGGGCCCACAGGAGATCGGCCACACGTCGCTTTTTCGGGCTGAGCCCGGGCGAGCCCCGTGGGGAAAGACCTGGCCACCAAGCACTCACATGCGAGCCCCAACCCTGGCCTGGCTCCAGGGCGGGGCCTCGGTTGCGCTATACCGAGCAACGTCACGGACCTTGATTTATCTTTTCTCATAAAGGGGTTTTGAACCACTCTTTGTCTGGCCTGTCCCCAAGGACCTGTTTTTCTTGGGAGACCCTACCAGGGGCATAAAGCCCCAGTTAACATAGCTCCTAGGATCATTCAGGCACACAAACAATAAGGTGGTGGTTCAAGGAGGGGATGGTTAATAGAAATAATAATAATAATAATAATAATAATAATAATAATAATAATAATAATAATGAAACCAGATTAATCCCCCCCCCCATTTAATTGTAATACATTGTAAAAAAAAAAAAATACTGCCAATTTATCTTGGTTTTATTTCATTATACATCTCTACATATTAATTATCTACCTCTTTTCTACTCCCCTTTCTCTGCAGCTTATTTTTTTATTGTTTTGCTTAATAATGGACTCAGGGCTTAGAGAAGATGGTAACACAATTCACCTCCCATAATTATTTTGTTATTGTATTGTTATTTGTATTTTATCTTCTTTAAGACAATGAAGTATATATTATGCCATGTCATAATATACAATGTTTGCTGCAACAAAGTTTACCTGCTTGTCCATTCTAACAACAATCTTACTATTCTTATATTTTCTTGAAGGTGAGGAGGTGAGTCAGACAATTGAGCAGGTCATAAGTGGAGAGTTTATGGGGCGCTTGATCGTCCAACCCCATGGCTCTGGAGAGCAAAACATGATCTTCATGACATTGCCTCTAATTGCCACACACTACTTAGATACCACCAGCCAGTGGGAAAGAGTTGGCCTGCACCGACGTAATGAGGCTATCAAGCATATCCAGACAGGTGAAAACACTATAGATCAAAATCATTTAAGGTTTTGTAAGGCCACAAATGCACCAGTGTAAAATGTTTATAGGCCATTTTATTCATCAAGCTTTTCTTGTCATCTCTCATATTTCATATCAGATGATGTAAAGCTTAACCAGAGCTGCAACTAACCAGAGCAGCAACCTGAAAAGTCATCATATGAAATTCATTTGTCAACTTTTAATTGCAAATTATGTCTAGTATCTAAATAGACGTTCCTTTTATTATCCTTGTCCAGGACATAAACAGTCATTGACATTTGGAGCTTTTATGCGATCTGCTGTGTCACTGGTTCATGATAGAAGATTGGGGTCTAGTTGTATTTCATATAGTGTTTCTGGTGTTCAGAGCTAGCCCAGAGTGTGTCAAAATGATCTGGATCCACAGCTTAGCTCTACTCAAGTGTTTTAGAGCTTTCTGATGAGCTTTTATGAAAATAGTTTATAATATAAATCTTTTAAATTATGAGTGCAATTACTGTTACAGTATATTGGAACTTGTAAGACTACGAAAATGATTCTTATCTTTCCCCCTCTCTTAGGATATGCACAAGAACTTACATTCCGTAAACCTGATGGTTCTTATGGTACATGGGCACATACACCTAGTAGCACATGGTAATAGAGACCAATGAAAGTTACAATTGGGTAATTCTTCAGTTCCTGCACAGTATTCCATCTGCCATATGTTGATTGCTTGTTTTTTCTGCGTTAAAGGTTGACAGCATACGTGGCCAAAGTCTTTGCTCTGGCAAGTGACCTAGTCATGATAAATGAAGATATTTTTTGCAGCGCCCTCAAGTGGTTAAATCTGAAATCACAGATGCAAGATGGCTCATTTAAAGAAAATGCCCCAGTCTATCATGGAGAGATGGTTGTAAGTTGAGTTTATATTTGTTTGGTCTAAAATTGGTGATATGTACAAAAAAAACCTTATAGCAACAATTTCTGTGAAATGTGGTGTACTTAAGTCTACTGTAAATAATTTTCTGTGTTATTGCAGGGTGGTGTACGAGGTAAAGATGCTGATGCATCTCTGACAGCATTTGTCTTGATTGCCCTGCAAGAAGGACAACATCTTTGTGCTAAATTAGTTGGAGTATGACAATTTATTACACCATATATCACTAATAAGCTAAAACAATCGAGCACATTGAGCAGCTTTTGTAGAATGCATATAATTCTACCATTTTCTTTCATGTAGAGTCTTCAAGAGTCTTCCAGTAAGGCCACTGAGTATCTGGAAAAAAGACTCCCCTCTTTGACCAATCCGTATGCAGTTGCGATGTCTTCATATGCCTTGGCCAATGCTGGCAAGTTTAACAAACAGCGTCTGCTTCAATTTTCCTCTGGAGGTTAGTAACTCTTAAAATCCTTTTAGATCAATCCTTTATGGAGCAAATGTTTATTCCTTCCTATAACTTATGCACAGATGGTGCTTACTGGGAAGTTAACAGAGGACATCACTTATCACTGGAGGCAACAGCATATTCCGTGCTGGCTCTGGTAAAGGCAAAGGAATTTGATGCAGCAGGAAAAGCTGTTAATTGGCTCAATAGGCAGAGCGGTCCTTACGGGGATCATGGCTCCACCCAGGTAGGTTGACAGGTTTTTCTATTTTTTATTTCTGATGTGGAAGAAAGGCAAAGTAACTATTTAATTTTCAGAATTCAGTTTACTGTAAAAACATACATTCAAGAATGTGTGTTGCCAACAATATTTGTTGTTTATGGGGTCAGTAGAGCGGTGAATGTATGTGTGTGAACCTACAGTACAGTCCAAAAAGTAGACAAAGTGAAAACATTTAAACACTGGGGATTAAAATAATTTATTTATTCAGAAAAATAGATCAATGATACATATGTGAGTGGTAAAACCCTTAGGACTAGCAGTTAATTTAAAGGTCAAATTAGTCCATTTATTTTTAATCAATGGTATGACAATCAGGTGTCAGTGAAAGCCCAGTATTACTTAAAGAACAGGGATCTATCAGAGTCTGATCTTCACAACATATTTTTGTGGAAGAGTGTCACAAACAAAAGAAATTAATGAGGACCTCATAAGAGTTGTTGTTGCTCATCAGGGTGAAAACGTTACAAAACCATCTCTAAAGAGTTTGGACTCCAAAAAAACAGTCAGACTGATTGTGTACAAAAGGAGGCCTCCTCAGAACATCCCAAACAATCACTCCTAAAGCAATAAATGTCATCTGTGAGGTCACAAAGGAACCCAGGGTATCTAAGAAATTATAGGCCTCGCTAATGTTGGATAACATTCATGAGTCCACCATCAGGGGAACAATGAACGACCTTGGTCTCAAGGAGAAAAACACTAGTCTAGGAAAAATAGTTTGTGGACCGATGAGCATGAGAACATTATCCCCTCTGTGAAATATGGTGGCAATAGTATCATGGTTTTGGCCTGTTTTGCTGCATCTGAGCAAAAAGAACTTTAACAATGAATTTAAAATGATACCAGTGAATTCTAAAGAAAAATGTCAGGACATCTGTCCAGGAACTGAATCTCAACAGAAAATGGTTTATGCAGCAATACAATGACCCCAAGCACACAATTGTTCTGCCAAAAAATGGTCAAAGAGAAAGAAAGTTTTGGAATGTCCAAGTCAAAGCCTTAATCCAATAGAACTGAGGTGGAAGGACCTGGAGCAAGGAATACATGTAAGGAAACCCAGCAACATTCAAAAGTTGTAGCTGTTCAGTACTGTTCAGCCATTGAGGATTTATCAACAATTACGTTTACGTGCAGTTATTGCTGCACAACGGTATCACATACATATGCCACTCATATGCAGGTGCATCTCAATTAATTAGTATGTTGTGGAAAAGTTCACTTATTTCAGTAATTTAACTCAAATAGTGAAACTCGTGTATTATAAAAATTCAGTACACACAGAATGACGTAGTTTAACCTCTTTATGAGATGGCCCCCTTTTGTAGGTTTTTCGCCTACATGACCTACCCAACAAAACGTGGTACAGCTCCCACATACTTTGACACACAGGGGTGAGCCTGGTCTCATTGGAAAGAAGAGATTCTCTAGTTTCAGAAAATTGTCAAAGTAAAAAACTTCAGATTGATTCTAGGCCTTACTGGCACAAAGTTACAGAGGCTAGAATGGAAGGTTTTCATTTCCGCCTGGGTTGTTTACCTGATAAACTGATTAATCTTATTTTTCTGGAACATGTTAGGGACCAAATAACAACTGAGGGTCATAGCCACATGTCTTGGCTTTCACCAAAAAAAATTCAAGTCAAAAGACCCAAAAATGGCTTCAATACAAATATTTTTCTACGGACATGGTCGTCTGGTCCAGCGTTTTTGTGTACTTGTTTACTGTATAACTTTGAATTAAAAGGCTGCAGGCTCAGTTTAAAAGGCCTAAAACAAGCAGAGACTCTCTGTCTACTACTCTGGTGTGAAAACAGGTCTGTAACTTGACACCCTGAGCTGTGAGAGTGACAAAAGGTCAAGGATTACGCAAGAATTCTTCTGCGCAGCTTTTTCACGCAGATCCTGGCAGAGGAGACGCAGCATGTTGCATATCGTTGGAATCGTCTGCTTATTGGCTAAAGAGCTGTAGAGGTCCCGGCCCATTTCATTGCTATTGCAAGGAGTAATTGTCAGTCAAAGGTGGGTTCCCAAAAATGATCTCATGACATCATTGGCTTCCCAGCCGTCTATCTCTGCAATACAAGCACCGATTGGCTCAAGTGAGGGCTTGTTTGATTCGTTAGGCCCTGGGCTATAAATATGACATAAATTTAGAATTTTTGAATACTCCAATGAGAAGTTAAAGTGGCAAAACAAGATGATGGTGCACTACTCTTTCCAGTTTTCGGAACACAAACGGAATATTTGCGGCGCGACCAAAGCGTTTTGGATTAAAAGGCTTACAGATTCCAGTTTCTTGGACCTTGTGGGGATTTTTGTGGAATATTTGTTTTGGAATATATTACCCCAGTGAAGAAAGGGAAGCGTCTAAAGGTAAGGGAAAAACTGGTCTAGCGCCACCTAGGTCAGTTTTCTCAAAACAATTTTTCTAATAGTATGACGGCCGTGAATCATATTATGCTTTGTGTGTGGGCTTAAAAAAATATTGAGAGTATAAACTTTACTAGGTAAATAGGTTTTTTCGTGTTTTTAGAGGATTTGATGCTTTAAAGATGAAATGAAGCTTGTTTCTGGGTCATCCTCTAGTGGTCACTTTGACTTCCGTGCCGTGCGACCCGTAAGAGGTTTTAAATGTGAGACAAAATCATCACAATTAAAAGTACCAAAGACTTAAACTACTTCTGTCTGTGTGTACAGAATTTATATAATACACAAGTTTCACTATTTGAGTTGAATTTTCAGTTTAAATAAATGATTGCTATAACATTTTTGTTTCATTTGTTTAATTGGGTTTATTTTGTCTACTCACAGAAATAGATTCTAAAGCGTTCAAGCTTTAACTTTCAAGCATCACTGTAAAGTTGTTTCAGTTGACAATCAATTTATAAAAATCATCTTTGCTTTTCCATGTCATCTAGGCAACCATACTGGTGTTCCAAGCAGTGGCTGAGTACTATAAACAAGTAAAAGTTCTTCAGAATACAGATCTGACTGTGGATGTGAGCGTCAGTGGCCGAACTCATAAAAAAAAATGGATTTTCTACAAGAACACTGCACATCTTACACGCACAGACAAGGTTATTAGAAAACTGTTTGTTATAAATAGAATATTTATTTTTTTTTCTTTTAAACACTGTCTTATCCCTTGCTACTACTGGTGTGTGATGTGTTCTGATCTCAATAAAGATGGATTAACATTTTATGAACACAGATGTGCTGGATCACAGTAAAGCTCACAACAGTCAAGGCTAGCTAGTTCACTGTGTAACGTGATGTCTAAAGCATGCTAAATATCTAACATGTCTAAAGCATGTTTTCATGTTTAAATGCTAATTAGTAAAGACCTGCTAATTAAAGTGGATGATTTCAATGTTGAAAAATATGTCTTATAAAAGTCATTAGTTTTGTCCACAATATGGAAAAGTGCACAGCACATCATATGTTACAAAATGAAGGTTCCTATACCTGGATTTTTACAGGTTCAGCTCAGGCAAGAGGTTAATGTTACTGCTACGGGAACTGGTGCTGGAGTTCTCAAAGTGAGTATTATGGTTAAAAAGTCCTTTGTTTTGTATTGTATTGTAGTTTATGACAAAAAATGAAACTAGTTCCTCTTTTTCATAGGTAACAACACTTTATTATGCTAGACCTGTAGAAAAGAAGAGCGACTGCAAAAAGTTTGATCTTTCTGTTGAAATGAGACAAGAATCAAAGGGTAAATTTTAGCTCATGTTTAAATCCCTCTACTCCCCATAAAAAACACTTTATTTTTATTTGTGATGCCAAAATAATATATGATATGCCTAACCACAATTTTATTCTGAGATATTTAAAATATCCCTGCTATACTATCTTATTGATGTTATACAAATTCTCTCTCAGTATCTTACCTAGATGCCCAAGAAAGTTACGAGGTCATCATTAATATTCAGTAAGTATCCTACAAAATAAAGGCCATGTAGATTTTTTAATTGCTAATTTTTGTGTTTGTTTAAAGGTTTTTATAAAAAAATATTAAGACTTTGTCCATATTTATACATCATTGCAGATTTAAGGATCCAGAAAGAGATGCCACTATGTGTATTTTAGATATCGGCTTGCTGACAGGATTTGTGGTGGATGAAAATGATCTTAAAGCAGTAAGCAGAAATCTGAAAGATCCTTACAGACAGTTATGTGATGATAATTTCAAACAGTAAGCATAAGAAATGTTTTAGCAGAAGCTAATGTCTGGCATCTGTTTTATTACACTCATAATCTTAGCTAACCATTGGAAGTGACAGATACATACAGAAGTTTGAGATGGACAAACAGCTTTCAGAACGAGGCTCCCTCATCATGTATTTAGATCAGGTATAATGAAGGATATATTATTTTCAATTTTTAAGGTATTAAAGTGTTGTAAAAGTTTCTCTGTTTAAGCTAATTTGCTCTTTTGTCAGGTATCACACTCTTTCCCAGACAGGATTGTATTCAGAGTGCACAAGATATATAACGTTGCTTTGCTTCAGCCAGCTGCTGTCAGTGTGTATGAGTACTACTCTCCAGGTAAAAAATGAACACATAAACCCACACAAAGGCATGCACAACCACACACACAAAACCTTGTGTTGTTTGTAGGGGAACGCTGTATGAAGTTCTACCATCCTACAAAGAAAGATGGAGCCCTGAATAGATTGTGCAGTGACCAGAAAGATCTGTGCCAGTGTGCTGAAGGTAGACATATTTACAGCTGACAAATGCGATAAATATAAACAAATGAAATAAGATATAATAAAGATATAATATTTAGCATTGTGTAAGAAATGAATGGTCACACTTCCAATTTTTCCAGTGTTTCCAGAAGGACCCTGTAGAATTACACTATATTTCAGTATTATGCTTCTCTTCTGTCTACCATTTAGTGTCCACATTCTCGAAAAATCACAAACTAAAACAAAAAAGTCACAACAGCTCATACTTGGCAGAACTATTTTGCTCTGAATTACGATCCCATCTGAGTGACAACTTATCGACCATTAAGAGTGAACTTTAGGCCGTGAAAGTTACTTATAATGATATGGGGAGGCAGTTTAACTTGCCAGACTTGGCTAAAGCATACAACAGTTCCTTTGTACCTCCCCGGGTAGAATCAATAGACCAATAAATATCTGAGCATGGTCAAGTACGTTGGCTGAATTAACCCTCTGGCTTTATGCCTTAAGCAATGCATTAGGGTCTCTTAAGATTGAGACACTGTTTGTGTTGTGTTGTTTGTGTTGGTACTATTGTGTCTTCATATACGTTTTTTAATATGTTTAGTGTCTAGATCAAAGTTGATCTTGTTTATTGTTTCATCTAATGTAAACTCATAGGTGTAACGTTATTTGTCAATCTGAGTTAAATTGGGTTTAATGTTGTAATGGTTGAATAACTATGCATTTTCACTATTATTAACTATTGATGTATTCTGCAGGTTTACATCCTCTGTTTATGAACACTAGTTGTATGGGATGGCTCCCATATAGTAGTCAGTACATAGGTTTGCATCATTTGGGATGTGGATTTTTTATTTTTCGACTCGACCATCAGCTGGCAAAACACCCCTTCAGTCCAGTTTAAATGGCATCTTGATCTGCAGACTTAATTTGACCTCATTATGACAACTGCGGCTGAATGGATTCTATTGCAAACCAGTGATTCTTATTATAAAGATGGTGATAAAGATTGCCAGCTCTTAGCACATCAGTTAAAACACCATACAAGGAAAATGTATATCTGACCCTAAGGCAATTAAAGACACCTTCAAATCTTTCTATTCCACCCCATGCACATTTAAATCTCCAGCTGACTTTTAAGATATGACCTGCTTTCTAAAGGATTTAAATATCACCGCAATTGATTCAGCTGTTACTGCAATAAAATAAATTACACAAGCAATTAAAATGATGCACAGCATTAAAGCACCTGGCCCCAATGGCTTTCAAGCTGAGTGTTTTAATGTTTTGGGGGGGATTTGAGTAAATTGTCTACATTTATTTCCCCATGGTGCGCTCAGGTAATGAAATCAAACTGTCACTTACTGCTGATTATTTATTATTATACATTTTAAATCAGAAAAATTTGCATTGTTTTCAGATTAGATTTTCTGGAAAGAGTAACTTTTTTTAAAGCAATGGCATTTTTTTATAGGTTACTTTAATTCCCTTAAATCTTGGCCTTCTATCTAACATGTGTGTCTTCTGTTCATACTGTATGTTTCTAGTTGTGATTTTTGCTTCCTGTTACAATTAGAAAATAAGAATGATCATGTTTCATAATGTATTTTCATAATAATGACGGTTGTGCAATAAAAAGTCTTCACCTAAGGGAGAAATGGTCTATATTCCCTGACAGAAAACTGTAGTGTCCAGAAAAAACAGAAAATTGGTGAGGAAGAGCGAGAGAACAAAGCTTGTGAAGCTGGCATGGATTACGGTAAACATGGACAACTATTTACACACCAGATTCAGACACACAGAGATACATCCTATCTGCATGTACCTTACCGTTGCTCACTCAATGTACTCATGTCAAGCTTTAATATCTAATAAATCAAATCTCTGTAATAAATATATTAGCATTATATGTACTGTATATGCATAAATATATCATTTATGATTTATCATTTATCATTTAAAGTAATAATATACATTAATTAATATGATATTTTTCAGCTTATAAAGTGAAATTAATTAAAGTGGACCAGAACCCAAACACAGATTATTATGAAATGAAGATTGAAGACGTCCTGAAAGGAGGTAGGTCTTATTTATATATTTGTATGACAGTAGATCACAGTAATGTAGAACAGTCACACCAAGAAATATGCATCAATCCAAGGTCATGGTTATGCTTGTTTTTAACCGTACAGGGTAATGTACATGAAAAAGAGAGACTGGTGTTGGAAAAAAGGGTTAAAACTGATATCAAGTATGAAATAACAGGAATTAACATATTTTACAGTCCACAACACTGAATATTAATTGCATAAAGGTTTGCATAACAATTTCTGCCAGAATTACAATTCTTTCTTGTATGGTGTAATCTACCTATGGAGGCATGTGCTTTCATATCCATAAGCAGAGATTTCATAGGGAAAGCAACCCATCCACAACATAATCGAAACAATCGTAAATGAGAGAACAGGCATGAAAAACACAGTAACCTTGGTATGTCAAAATACAGCAGACAAAAACAGAAACCTAGGGCAGGTAAAGAACATGCACAAAAAAAACAAATACAGAAAACATACCTAGCTCTTAACTAACAAAACTGTGCACTGAAGCTAACATGCAAGCTGTCTTTGTAGTATAGATTCCCAGAAGTAACCTGGAACCAGAAGTGGTTCAGAACTCTGTTAGGGGCTCCCTCCGTTAACTCAGATGGTGTATAGCAGGATGAGATGTTACACATGTGTATGTTCAAGGTGTACCTATACACACCGGTCATGGTTGGATTTGGTTCATAATACTAGCTTCATTATTTTTAATTCAAATCTATTCTGGATTTGGAATGAATTTTAATTGATTAGGGTAAAGACTGGAAACAGAAGTGTGAATTATTTTTGACTCATGTTCTGTATATTATTTAATTAATGTCTATTATTTAAAACATTGTTTGTCCTTGATAATCAGCCTTAGAAGCCAATGACTAAAAACTACATAATTAGAGTTTATGGATATTCAGTTCTAGTCCATAACACATTTTTAATGCTTTCTGGTCAGGAGATCCTACAATTGTTACCAACACCCATATGAGAGACTGTGACAGTGTTTTATTCGACTCTGTATATCCATGTCCATCCCACAAAAGAGCCAGTGTTTCCATACAAATACATGTGTTTGGGTTTTATTCTACAGATTCTGACCCTGATGTACTTGACAAAATAAGGACATTCATGGGTCATGCTAATTGCAGACAGTCTTTTGGATTTGTGGAAGGCAAGAGTTACCTCATCATGGGCCACAGTGTTGACCTACCGAGGATAGAGGGAAAGTATGTTCCTTCATCAACTAATCACCACGGGCATCATGGGCTAAATTTGATGTAGTTGAAGAGGGAAAACACACATCTCTGTAGTATTCGGCCAAGTTTGTTAATAGTGTTGTCTGTGTGAATGAGCCCTCATTTGTATCATTTGTTGTTGTCAGGCTGCAGTACATCCTGGGTGAGCGGACTTGGATTGAATACTGGCCCACAAGCGAGGAAGGTCAAACTAAACAGTACAAAGAAACTTACATCGGCATTAGTGCACTGTCTCAAATGCTTAAGGACTTTAGATGCACTACATAAACATATATTGTTTTTTTCTCTCTACAACTAAAAATGTATTTTCTGTTTCTGTAAAGGAGAATTTACTAACATTACTCATCTAAGCAACTCACCTTAGCATTCATCCTAAAAATCTGTGATATCTTAATAAATAAATAAATAAACTGACCAAATCAGTTAACAATTTTTAATGTGTTAAAAAAACATTATTATTAAAACAGAATTAACATGTGTACAAGAATGTGCATTTACTGTGTTTTGGGTAAAGGTTTTATTTAAATAAGAGTCATGCTCATATTAGTCAAAGCAGCTGAGTTTCCATTTAAATTGATTATTTAGTTTAAAAAAAGTTTTTGATTTGTTTAACATGACAATACACAATAAAGGGTATTAATTATCTGAATATAATTCATTCATTCATTCATTTTCTTCACTTATCCGAACTCTCGGGTCACAGGGAGCCTGTGCCTATCTCAGGCACACGGACAGGCATCAAGGCAGGATACACCCTGGACGGAGTGCCAACTCACAGGGCACACACACACTCTCATTAACTCACACAGTCACACATTATGGACAATCTTCCAGGGATGCCAGTCAACCTACCATGCATGTCTTTGGACTGGGGAGAGGAAACCGGAGTACCCGGAGGAAACCCCCTGAGGCACGGGGAGAACATGCAAACTCCACACACACAAGGTGGAGGCGGGAATCGAACCCCCAATATATATCTCACACACACACACACACACACACACACACACACACACACACACACACACACACACACACACACACACACACACACACACACACACACACACTATCATACAAATCTAAACCAGACATTCATAAAAGAAAAAGCAGACAAGGCTGCTAATACATAGCAGTTTTTTCCCTAAACATATTTAGCCTAGGAATATTGAAAAGATGTGCGAGGTGGTCACGTTTTTCCAAGAAAAAACTTTAACGTCTATCTAAAAGAATTATATGGCGAATTATAATATTGAAAAAATAAACTTTGCTTGTAATTTCATCTTTTGATTCACACTTCAGTTTTCTTTGTTTTTCTTTCCTCGTTGATCGTTTGTGGCCGGATAAAAGTCTCAACCGACATAACTTCTCTAACCAATTAATGACACAGAAGCAGATGAAGTCACTGATGCATGCGCGTTCGTTTAGTATTTGAACCTGGCTTGAACAAGTGAAAAGATGGATGATTAAGGTGGGAAACTAGCAGCCATTTTCTTCCTAGTTATATTTGTCCACTAATATGGCGGCCGCAACAGGACAATCACCTGACCACCAGACGAACCTAAATTATTAATACTAATACAGCGCTTTAGTTCTCTTTAACACAAATTATGTTCTACACACTTTCTAACACTTACAATTTCATAAAAAAAGACATCTGTTTGACTTTTGTTACTAATTGCAACATAATTTTAATATGAAAAAATAAGAATTCTCCAGACACACGACTGCTTTGTGCATGCATGAACAGCTTATTTTTTAGTTTTATTCAAAAACTCGAGTGAAGTAATTCCACTTTAAGACATTAACACCTGTTTTACACCAGATGTGCAAGCAGAGCAGGAGCGGCGCACATGAGCAGTGCTTAAACAGAGCGAAAGAAGCATGTGCACTAGTGCACTAAAAGAAGAAAACTGTTACCATAAAACAATAACAATAATAAAAATTAAATTAAATAAAAATATATTTTAATAATAATTTTGAAGTCATTACCTGATGCCCCCAATTAGATCAAACCAAGTAAAATGACTGTTAATTTGTATTTATGTCACATTTAACCATCATCTTGCTTTATTACACTGTTTTCATTACAAAGGTAAAGTGGAAACTTCTTTCTTTGCTACAAATATGCCAAACTACACAAGCCATGCTCTGTTCGCCATTATTATCGCGCAACATCTGGTGCATTTCATTCACAAACGACATGTACCAGTCTGGTCAATCTCTCTCTTTCAGACTCATAAGTAACTACATTCAATAAATTATGAGCCCTGTCACATCTCATACTCAAGGGCTATTGGCTCGAGGTTTGCCAAAGAATCAATATAGAAAGGGAAATTAGAATAAAAAATAGAAAAATAGAAAGGGTTATAGTAAAGAGCAATTATTTACATATTCTAAATGTATAAAATATATGAAGATATAATATAAAACCTTATAATAAGTTAGAAATAGAATAAGCAAAATGTATGTTGACTGTGTAAACCTGTCCAGCAAATATGTGGTCAGAGCTTTATCTGATTTCTGTGTATGTGCAGCTCAGAGATTAAACAATTGCATGGATGCCCTCATTCAGTACTACCTGCATTTGGTATGTTTCCGATTAGGAAATTTGATAGGGAATTTGATATGCAGTCCAGTGAAAAATAGTCACAGGCGTGGATAGGTAGTTGGAGTGTTCAATGCAGTGAAGTAAAGCCAGGTGGGCCTGGTGGCCAAAGCCACCCAAAACTCAGCAGACCAATCAGGAGTGTCCTCAAATTCCACAAGAGCCAGGCTCTGCAACAGGAGGGAGGTGCAGTAAGCTATCAAATATCGAGTGGAAGTAACATGCTCCTTATCTCTTTGCCTTCTTCCTGCTAGAAGACGATGCCTAAGCCACACTCAGGGGTTCTGCTTCTTTGCCAATCCACTGCCAAAACCTCCAGCACTCCTCCCACACCAGCAGGAACCTTTCACACCACACCAGCAGAGCCTTCATTTGATCAACTTCTTTTCTGCCCAAAAAGAATAAAGAGCTATTTTTCTTTAAATTCCAGAATGTGTGCTCTAAAATGATATGAAAGTAATATTAATACAGACAATAAGAAATGAAATTTCACAGAGTAGAAAAAGACATGTGCCCTATTTTCCAATCATACACTGATTTTAGCAAATTATTGTCTCATTCACCAAGAAACCAAAAAAACAACAGAAAATACTAGCTAACTAATTAACTAATTTAGTCCCTCCCGAATTTAGATTTACATACCCACCAGCTACATCTCCCATAATACAATACTTTCCAAACAGGAAGGGTGAATGCTCTCATTTGCTAGACACATGAAGGCAGTCACCTGTATCTTTCCAAACTGCTGCTCATGCTGCACAAGAAAGCAATATTTAAATTAAGATTTTCTATATTCTACTCAATATTGATATAATGCATTAAAGCAACAAACCTAAGCGGCACAAATGATTCCTCAAATGACAGTAGTGTAACCTTCTTCACTTCCTATACTATAGTTACTGCCGGCAGTTGCTTAATACAGTATGTTCATCTGACATTATAGTGTACTAGGCAACAGCTAATTAAATGTGTATAGACACATCCATGGAGAAAAACAAAGCTAAGAATGAATTATCAGAGATGGTATAGCCCACATTAGTATTTAAGGAGAGAGAATAACATCTATTACTCAATTTGATTGACAAAAAAAACACAAAATTACATGTAAAATTTTTCTACATTCTTTCGGAATACATTATATACATCACACATACAAATTACAGTCATGTCTCCAAAAGTGAATAGCAATAGCAGATATCTGTACAGTGATGCCTCAAGATACAAGTGCTTTGACGTACGAATTTTTTGAGATACGAGCTGTGATTCGACCAAATTTTTGCCGTGAGATACGAGCAAATTTTTGAGATACGAGTATCCGAGCCGCCGCCGCCTAAACAAAGATCCCCAACAACCACATGTGCTCTGTTTCCCCCGCCTCAGCTTCCCGCGTCTCACTCGGTTAAAGCCGCCTTTCCACTGCACACAACAAACGACGGCCGATAAAACGGCTCTACTCTGAGCTCCTCCCGAGTTACTGAGCTCCTTGCCCTATCTCTAAGGGAGCACCCAGCCACCCTGCCAGAGGAAACTCATTTCGGCCACCTGTATCCGGGATCTTGTCCTTTCGGTCATGACCCAAAGCTCATGATCATAGGTGAGGGTAGGAACGTAGATCGACTGGTAAATAGAGAGCTTCGCCTTACGGCTCAGCTCTTTCTTCACCACAACAGATCGGTATATCGTCCACATCACTGCAGAAGATACACCGTTCTGCCTGTTGATCCCCCGCTCCATCCTTCCCTCACTAGTGAACAGGACCCCAAGATACTTAAACTCCTCCACTTGAGGCAGGAGCTCTACACCAACCTGAAGGGGGCAAGCCACCATTTTCTGGCTGAGAACCATGGCCTCGGAGGTGCTGATTCTCATCCCCACCGCTTCACACTCGGCTGCAAACCGTCCCAGTGCACGCTGAAGGTCCTGCTTTGAAGAAGCCAACAGGACAACATCATCTGCAAAAAGCAGGGATGAAATCCTGTGGTCCCCAAACCGGACTCCCTCTGGCCCCCGACTGCGCCTAGAAATCCTGTCCATATAAATAATGAACAGGACCGGTGACAAAGGGCAGCCCTGTCGGAGTCCAACATGTACTGAAAACAAGTCTGACTTACTGCCGGCAATGCGAACCAAACTCCTGTTCCGGTCATATAGGGACCAGACAGCCCTTAGCAGAGGGCCCCTGACCCCATACTCCCAGAGCACCCCCCACAGGTCACCACGAGGGTCACAGTCAAATTCCTTCTCCAGATCCACAAAGCACATGTGGAATAGTTGGGCAAACTCCCATGAACCCTCCAGCAACCTGGTGAGGGTATAGAGATGGTCCAGTGTTTCACGACCAGGATGAAACCCGCATTCTTCCTCCTGAATCCGAGGTTCGACAATTGGCCGAATTCTTCTCTCCAGTACCCTGGCATAGACTTTTCCGGGGAGGCTGAGGAGTGTGATCCCTGTAGTTGGAACACACCCTCTGGTCCCCCTTCTTAAACAGAGGGACCACCACCCCAATCTGCCAGTCCATAGGCACTGTCCCCAACCGTCACGGAATGTTGCTGAGGCATGTCAACCAAGACAGCCTCACAACATCCAGAGACTTAAGGTAATCAGGGTGGATCTCATCCACCCCCGGTGCCTTGCCACCAAGGAGCTCACTACCTCAGAGACTTAAGCTTGGGGGATCGACGAGTCCACAACCAAGCCCTCTGCCTCTGCTTCCTCAGTGGAAGACATGTTGGTGGGGTTGTGGAGATCCTCGAAGTACTCCTTCCACCGTCCGAGGATGTCACCAGTCGAAGTCAGCAGATTCCCACTCCCACTGTAAACAGTGTGCGCAGGGCACTGCTTCACCCTCCTGAGGTGCCGGATGGTTTGCCAGAATTTCTTCGAGGCCAACCGATAGTCCTTCTCCATGGCCTCACCAAACTCTCCCAGACTCGAGCTTTTGCCACTGCAATCTCCCAGGCTGAAGCTCGCTGGGCCCTCTTGTACCTTTCAGCTGCCTCTGGAGTCCCCTGAGCCAACCAGGCTCGATAGGACTCCTTCTTCAGCTTGACGGCATCCCTTACTTCTGGGGTCCACCACCGGGTTCACCACCTTACGGCCACATCTTCGTGCGGCTGTGTCGACAATGGAGGTGGAGAACATGGTCCATTCCGACTCAATGTCTCCAACCTCCCTCGGGATCTGGTTGAAGCTCTGCCGGAGGTGAGAGTTGAAGATATCTCTGACAGGAGACTCTGCCAAACGTTCCCAGCAGACCCTCACAGTATGTTTGGGTCTGCCAAGTCTGTCCAAATTCCTCTCCTGCCATCGGACCCACCATACCACCAGGTGGTGATCAGTGACAACTCCGCCCCTCTCTTTACCCGAGTGTCCAAGACATACGGCCGGAGGTCAGATGAAACAACCAATCATTGACTTCCGACCTAGGGTGTCCTGGTGCCATGTGTACTGATAGACACCCTTATGCTTGAACATGGTGTTCGTTATGGACAAACAGTGACTAGCACAGAAGTCCAATAACAGAACACCACTTAGGTTCAGGTCGGCGGGCCGTTCCTCCCAATCACGCCCCTCCAGGTGTCACTGTCCCTGCCCATGTGAACTTTGAAGTCCCCCAGTAGAACGACGGAGTCCCCGGTCGGGGCACTTTCTAGCACCCCTCCAAGAGATGCCAAGAAGGTCGGGTACTTTACACTGCCATTTGGCCCATAAGCACAAATAACAGTGAGAGACCTCTCCCCGACCCGAAGGTGCAGGGAAACGACCCTCTCGTTCACCGGGGTAAACTCCAACACATGGCTGCTGAGCTGGGGGCTAGCAAGCCCACACCAGCCCGCCGCCTCTCACTGCGGGCAACTCCAGAGTAGTAGAGAGTCCAGCCTCTCTCGAGGAGTTGGGTTCCAGAGCCCAAGCTGTGCGTGGAGGTAAGCCCAACTATCTCTAGTCGGTATCTCTCAACTTGCCGCACCAGCTCAGGCTCCTCCCCTCCCAGCGAGGTGACATTCCACCCAATCCACATTGCAACGGCCCCTTACGGTTCCTCCTGTAGGTGGTGGGCCCACAGGAGATCGGCCCCAAGTCGGTCCTTCGGGCTGAGCCCGGCCGGGCCCCGTGGGGTAAGACCCGGCCACCAGGCGCTCTAATGCGAGCCCCAAACCCGGGCCTGGATCCAGGATGGGGACTCGGTTGCGCCATACCAGGCAACGTCACGGACCTTGCTTTATCTTTTCTCATAAGGGGGTTTTGAACCGCTCTTTGTCTGGCCTGTCACCCAGGACCTGTTTGCCTTGGGAGACCCTACCAGGGGCAGAAAGCCCCCGACAACATAGCTCCTAGGATCATTCAGGCACACAAACCCCTCCACCACAATAAGGTGGTGGTTCAAGTAGGGGCGGCAAAAACATGTGAAGAGAAAAGTGATGAAGAAAATTAAGCAAAAATTAATGCAAAGACAACAGAAATTGTAGAAATTAATTTTTGTTAAGTTAAGAGAAGTTCAGTGAAATATGTTAATTTTAGTGGTTTAGTTAAGTTCCATTTAAGTGTAAAGTAGCCTTAAGAGTGTACAGTAGCGAGTAAGTCAACGAAAGTGAAAGTGTATGTACGAGACAAAATTTCGCCTGTTCACTCCTCCCTCAACCTCTGCACATCTTCCGTAAAGTAAAAACAGTTTATTTTTTTTTAACATTCTCTTTTATTACTGTATTTTTTAATACAATATTTGTCATTTATAAATACAGGTACTGAACATTTTTCATATTCAAAACAGATAAACAAAACAACTGGAGTGGAATTTTGCGAGCTGGAGCCGATTAATGGGATTTCAATTCATTTAAACGGGGAAAATTGTTTTGAGATACGAGCAGTTTGAGATACAAGCAAGGTCACAGAATGAATTAAACTCGTATCTTGAGGCATCACTGTATCTTTATAATATTTGTAATTTATTGTAAATACACCACTGATGAGAATCTAGATCTGATTCTAATGTAATCCAATCTAATTTATTATTGTTTCTAATTAGTGACTGCAGCAGTATGTGAATGAAATTTAGCACCTTGAAAATCAGAGTACAAATGTTTGTGCAAGGTGAAAATAATAGTAGTAGTAATAATTATTAAGAAGAAGAAGAAGAAGAAGAAGAAGAAGAAGAAGAAGAAATACTTTCGCTTGTTTATGCAGACACAATCGATAAACAGCATGCTAGTGGACTGTTCCAAAGGTCCAAAGGTTAAATTGACACAAGAAGCCTGAAATTTGTCTGATTTACGGGAACTGTGCTGGATTAACCCTTCATGTGCCTCTCACATTGGTGAGAAGAATGGGGTGACCTATATCACAGTCTAATTAAATAGATTTCAGAAGTACCAGAGAAATATATTTATGGAAAATATATATCTAAATGTTTTACAAACAGAAACATGTAATAAAATCTACTACTGTAGCCACTAAATTATGAGAGGTGAACTGTTGCTTATGCTGTCACACACTTGGTGGAAAGTGCTGTCCCCCTCTTCTGTGTATGAGCCCATGATCTAGGTCTGCTTTGACTGACAGGTGAGAGAGAATATGCCCCTCCCACCCAGAAGGCATGGCCAATGTTGCTCACATGACCTGGATGGTTGAGTTATGGTCACATCTCAAACTTACAATTACCTGGTAAAAATGTGAACTTTTGTGTTAGTGTTACACCACTTGGGAGTCAGGTTTGGTGTTTTATATAGATTCTGAGCAACAGTACTCAACTTTGTAGTTACTATTTTACATGTAGTTTACATTCACAGAGCATGTATGGTGTTACTGGTGTACATGGTGTTACTGGGAACTGTATGTGTCTCTTTCTTGGTCTCTCTCCCTCACACACTCCACACACACACACAAACACACACACAAACACACACACACACACACACACACACACACACACACACACACACACACACACACACACACACACACACACCAAAAACACACTCCCACACACAGAAAGAGAGAAATGTGAATTAACCCTCCTATTGTCCTCCTATACAAATTAGGAGTGCTGAGTAAACTTGACTTTGTCTGTTTTGACTGCTTATAAAAAAATGAAGTATATATGATAGCCTTTTTTTCACCTTTTTAGTTTAACTTATTTCCAACATATTAATGTGTATGTGTGTGAGTGTGTGTGAAGCTTGTTGGTAGATAAGATTTTGCCCCCAGCTGGACAAATGCATCTAACAAGTCTGAAATATTTATATAAATGATTAGCTTTTGATTTTTCTGGAGGCCTAATGAATTGCTATGCCCAGTGCTTGTGAGTGTGTGTGTGTGTGTGTGTGTGTGTGTGTGTGTGTGTGTGTGTGTGTGTGTGTGTGTGTGTGTGTGTGTGTGTGTGTGTAGCATCATTTCAGTAGATCATATTTTGCCCTCTGCTAGGCAAATGTATATCAAAAGTGAGAAATATTTACAAATCTGTAGCTTTTTTTTCTGGAGGCCTAATGAAATGCAATGCCCAATATGTGTGTGTGTGTGTGTGTGTGTGTGTGTGTGTGTGTGTGTGTGTGTGTGTGTGTGTGTGTGTGTGTGTGTGTGTGTGTGTGTGAGAGAGAGATACGTGTGCATCACTGTATTGGTCTTATATTATACCAAAGTATATATTGGTTGAACACACACACACACACACACACACACACACACACACACACACACACACACACACACACACACACACACACTCACTCACTCACAAGCACTGGGCATAGCAATTACACAATGGGACATTCCTTTTACTAACAAAACGAGTGAATAAGATGCCCCACATCCCACAGCATTAAGCCATACTCGTATGTATCTCCTCCCCAATTAGACTGATACTCTAAGATTCTTATTCTTGTAACCCTGTTGTAATGTGTTTCTTCTTTAAGGCTTGCCTGACTTAAAATTATTTGCTCCTTACTTTCCTGACAAGGGTGTATTTTATTCATGTGTTAGAACACAACACTGTAGTAACATCAGTTACACTTTGATTACTGATCTGTGTATGTAATGCACCGCTGCCTTTATACCGTCATTACCCTTCATGTTTAGTATCCAAATGACTACAAAA
>NC_062535.1:16968440-17073440 GCF_022655615.1 Tachysurus fulvidraco | reverse complement strand
CTTCCACCAATCTTCTTCAAACATGACATGGGGAAAAGTCTGTATACATTTTATCTACAGTAATAAGGTTCCTTTAATGTCTCTTTCTAAACGCAGAGGAATAATGTTTTTACGTGTGATTTTATAAAATGAGTAACACGTGTAAAAAATAAAGAAATAAACACAGGTCCTATGTGTAATTATAATATAAATTTGAACTAAACACAAGTGAATTATTTGATTATTTTTTCTTTCGGTGTTTCTTCACATTTATTCTGAGCAATTTCCTAGCCATATTAAGCAATATCTGTCTCCAATATGCCAAAGGTCAAATTCTCAGAAATTACCCCTCAAGTCAATCTTACGAGCTGCGTTGAAATTTCTTCAAAATATGGTGCAAGTTTTTTCCATACAAGTTTGTGCACTTTTTTTTTTTACTCTTCCTCTTTTTTATGAATTAGTCCATCCTTATTCAGCAAGTAGGCTGCAGGTTGGAAAACACTCAAAACACTTGAGTCAACATTTTCCCTTGTCTGGTGGAAACACTTTTCAGTTACACCAATTATTTATTGTATGATGAAAGTGTTTAACAATGAGATCCCTTCTGTGTCACGATCCCAATGGACAATTCCACTTCAGATCACCAGGGGTCTCATTTTAAAACTGTGCGTAGGATCTCTACTAAAAGTTTACGGGCGCCCAACAGCCAAAAATGGCGTATGCCAAAAAATATTCCGCCAAATAAAAAAAAACCGGCGTACACAGTACGCACACATGTAAGCAATGTTCCCTTTATAAATCACAGATCACCCGCCGATGTGCGTACGTGAACCAGCCTCAAATCCCGCCCTGTACACGCCCATTTTTACACGCCCTTTACACGCTGCACAACTGCGCGGGCACGAGAGTGGACCTCGTTATAATGAGTTTCCTCTGCGCTCTGCAGGATTAAAAATGGGGTGAGGAGCCAGCGTCTCAGTCACTGTCGCCTGCAGGTTATAATTATATTACTATATAATTATATTATATAATTATAGGTTATTATATATTATGTAAATGCAACATTGTTATAATTATATTAAAAACAAAATTGTTACAGTTTTTACTTTTAAATATTGTTAAACTCACCAAGAAGCCAGCCATCACGTACTGCGCCTCCATTTAGTCTGTTCCCTACACTGCTATGTGTCAAGATAAAGGAATCATGTGTTGAACCAGGCCAGCGTGCCACAATGTTTGTGAGGGTCATGTTGGAGTCACATATGATTTGCACATTAATAGAATGCACATGCTTTCTATTAACATAAGCAAATTCATTTGCAGATGGTGCCCTTATAGCAACATGAGTGCAGTCAATTGCGCCGATTACATTTGGGAACCAAACATTGCTGCAAATTTAATTTTAATTTCGGCACAGTGTAGGGGAACCTGATGTATCGACTACCCATATTAAGTATACCATTCAAAACGACAGATATTATGGCACTCAGGGACGGCTGTGATATACCAGACCTATAGGGTGAGATGATATATTCCAATAGAATTATTTCATATACAAAAAAGGTCTTGGAGACAAAGTTGAGGATTAGGCTACTTATAGTTTTTATATATAAATAATTTACCAGTCTGCCAATTCCCGCTGGTAACAGCCAGTTGCAAAGAATACCATGGCCCTCTCTAATACTGGACCCAATTCAGCACATAGATCCAAGAGCACAGTTCTAGGGAATCTAAATCGGCTTATTAGCCAGTCATCATCATGGGCCAGGAAATCATCATGGTCCCTGAATACTCGTTCTCTCCTTATTCTGCCATTGGCGCAATCCTCCAACAGTGCCAGCAGTGCCATCATGAAGCATTACATACCCTGGTGACCGGAGGATTTATATTTTTCTAGCAATTAGACTGATCGTTAACACCTTGACAAAATCACAGAATTCATTTGTGGGCGAAAATTTAAGACGAAAATGTTATAACACATACTTCTTCATGACGGTTTTGTAATGAACACCGTAATAGTTGGGACCGATGATGAGTAGCGATTGTGCTTCATCACTGTATTTACAGACTTTGACATTTTTTGATAATATTTCGTTTTTACACTGTGTTCTGTAGTTCTCTAATAAAAGGGTATTTCATGCTATTCTGTATCACATGTAGTCGCGCCATCTCCTCCTGCGCTCCCGTTGTGGACAATGTGACTGTAAGGCAGCGCTGATTATTATTATCATTCATTTATTTTTTTTAATACATTTTGAATTACGTTTGGATTTTACTAGATGTGTATAGCCTAAAACAAACGGCACAATTAACACTGTTGGATTTACTCTTCATGATAATGTGATATAACGTTTGAAATGGAGTGAAAATTAACTGTCATTATTAATTCTTATAATCGTTCTTCCCTCATTTATTTTCTACAACCTAACTTCAGTTCACGACCTCACCATCTGTGTCGCCAATTCCCTTTGTCTCCAGAATGTGCGTACGCACGGCTCAAAGTTTGCTTAAAGGTGCGCACATTCTCCCGTCAAGTTTGTTTTTTATAGATCACAACCTTTGCGTGGGAACTGGCGTACGTACGTTTCCAGACCCGTTTTGTGTGTACGCACGCTTTATAAATGAGACCCCAGAACACAACTTTTTGCATTGTCTTCCTCTGTTGACTTTTTGCATTGTCGTCCTCTGTTATAATCGTTCTTCCTCAATTTCCCAAGTGATTATTCTCACCTGTTTCTTTTTCTTGCTCCTGTTGATGTCGCCGTGTATTTACTTTCCCAGCTGTAGTTTTGTATGGGATCAGAATTGTTTCGTTACTATATAACGAAATATAAACACTTGAGTTTCTTTATTTGCCCAATAGATGGCACTAAAATACAATACTATAAGGTGCAGAGGCTGTAGTTGAGTGTAATGCCCCGTTCACACTGCAGGTAAAAGTGGCCCAAATCCGATTTTTTTGGGGTCAAGTGACCAGGTCAGACTTCTTCAGGAGTAGTGTGAACACTCAAATCTGTTCCATATGTGGTCCTGAATCAGACCCAAATCTGATTTTTCACATTATAGCATTACATGAGAATCAGAATCAGCTTTATTGCCAGGCATGTTTTCACAAGCGAGGAATTTGTTTGTGACATAATCTCCACAGTGTAACAGAATGACATATGTAGTATAGATGAAATTGTATGTACACATTTACAGGTGTGAAATGTGCAGTTTAAATAAGCATGAAATATACATATGCAAATAGTATACAATATATAGAATTTGTATGTACTCAATTGTATGTACTGCAATTGTGAAATGTGCAGTTGAAGTAAACATAAACATTCAGACAATATGTATGCATGTATGTACAGAGTGCAAGTATGAATTGTGTAAATTGATGTATACATAGTGCAAATATGTGTTGTGTGTTCCATGGTGTTAAATATTCATCAGGTGGATTGCTTGAGGAAAGAAACTGTTCCTATATTTGGTCGTTCTGGAGCTCAGGGCTCTGTAGCGCCGACCAGATGGCAACAGTTCAAAGAGGGAGTGTGCTGGATGTGAGGGGTCCAGGGTGATTTTCTTTGCTCTTTTGCACAAAGGAGGAGAAGTACAGGTCTTGAAGAGTGGGGAGAGTTGTGCCAATGATTCGCTCAGCAGTCTGGTCCACCCTTCTGAGGTCGAATTTGGTGGCTGAGCTGAACCAAACAGTTACCGAGGTGCAGAGGATGGATTCGATGATGGCAGTGTAAAACTGTTTCAGCAGATCCTGTGGCAGGTTGAACTTATTCAGCTGACGAAGGAAGTACAACCTCTGCTGAGCCTTTTCCACAATGGAGTCAATGTGAATGTCCCACTTCAGGTCCTGGGAGATTGTGGTTCCCAGGAATCTGAATGACTCCACTGCTGTGACAATGCTGTCCATGATGGTTAGTGGGGGAAGAGCAGGGGGGTTTCTCCTGAAGACCACGATCAACTCCACTGTCTTGAGCGTGTTCAGCTCCAGGTTGTTAAGGCTGCACCAGACAGCCAGACGCTCAACCTCCAGTCTGTAAGCAGACTCGTCACCGTCCCGGATGAGGCCGATCAGTGTGGTGTCATCTGCAAACTTCAGGAGCTTGACAGATGGGTCATTAGAGGTGCAGTCATTCGTGTACAGGGAGAAGAGCAGTGTGGAGAGAACACAGCCCTGGGGGTGATGGGATGATGGTGTTGAAAGCAGAGCTGAAGTCCACAAACAGGATCCTCACATAAGTCCCTGGTCTGTCCAGATGCTGCAGAACATAATGCAGTCCCATATTGACTGCATCATTCACAGACCTGTTTGCTCTGTAAGCAAACTGCAGAGGGTCCAGTAAGGGTCCTGTGATGTCCTTCAGATAAGCCAAAACCAGTCTTTCAAAGGATTTCATGACCACAAATGTTAGAGCCACAGGTCTGTAGTCATTAAGTCTGGTGATTTTGTGTTTCTTTGGGACGGGGATTATGGTGGAGCTTTTGAAGCATGAGGGAACTTCACACAGCTCCAGTGACGTGTTGAATATCCACGTGAAGATGGGGGCCATCTGATCAGCACAGGCTTTCAGATGATATGATATGTTTGTTGCACCAGATGATACAATACTTCCTCCATAACCTCGCCAACTTTTTAGCGCAACGGCGTGCTGCGTGTGACGTCATTGTTATTGTTCGTTTACGCATGCGGGTCAGTTCGAAACAGCAAACAGTTCACACTGGTATCTGATATAGGCCACATTTTAAAAGGTAATGTGAACAGCCAAACAAAAAAATCAGATCTGAGCAAAATATCCAAATTGAGCATTAAGACTTGCAGTGTGAACGTGGCCTAAATTGGTTGAAATTGAATATTTACTCAGAAGCTGGTTTTCAGAAGTAGAGTTTAAAAAGCTTGTATTTTCTGTGGTTATTTAATAGAAGGTAGACCTACTGTACATGTTGCTCCGACCAGTGTGACATTTCAGAGCCCCGAAAGCCATTAAAGCCATTTTTATTAAACAATTAATATATATATATATATATATATATATATATATATATATATATATATATATATATATATATATATATATATATATATATATAATATTATTTTATAAAATTATAAAATTAAAATAAATCCCTGTGACATTAAGACATTTTACTTTTTAGTTTCAAGAACGAATGAGAGAGATGGAGTCATTGGACAGTTTGAGTCCAAATCCTGCAAAAAGTCTTTCTGTGAATGTTGTACGAAATGTGTGTATGCGTGTTAGCTTGTGTGAGTCAGAGGAGATGGCGTAAAAGGACAGAATCCCAGCTGGGACATCCACATACACTCCTACTCTGTTAAACTGAGAATATGAACTGGGAGTGCTCTCTTTATTGTGCATTACTGAGTAAACGTTATATCCCCTATTATTCCTGGACAAATCCAGGCTCCAGGACTTTTTTGAACATCCGAACACACAGTCGTTTCTGTGTCCCCTCTTACTGATAGATTTGTATGCCACAGCGATGGAGGCGTTTTGATGCCACTCTACTTCCCAGTAACAACGTCCAGACAAACTCTCTGTACTCAGCACCTGTGTCACATACTGAAATCTCAATCTGTTGTCTCGACATGGCTGATCTTCTTTCATAAGCAACATCCTGGTGTTATTATTGGTCAGTGAGAGACGTGTGTTTGCTGTGTTGGGGTCCAGCGTCAGCTTGAAGGCATCTGCACATGAGATTGTTTTCCTCAGTATTATGTACAATATGATATACAGACACTTTTCATAATGTATCAAATTGTACATATAAATTGTGTGTGTGTGTGTGTGTGTGTATGTGTGTGGAAGCTTACACTTCTTGAGTCCTTTAGCTATTCTCAACTCTCCAGAATGGTTCGTTCTAGAAGTGCAGACAACAAAAAAATATCACAGGACTGAACAGGCAGGCACACACACACACACACACACACACACACACACACACACACACACACACACACAGCCAAAATGAGCCACCTTAGGTATTAGCCCAATTTTATTACTTTGATTTAAGACAGCAGGACTATTTTATTAATCAGTTTAGTCACATCAACTGTTAACCTGAAAATATTATACAGAGCTGTTTTGTTAATATTTACAATAGCTTGAGTTCCAGCATTATGATACAAATGGTGCTTAATCTTATTCTTCCTGTGCCTATATATATTCATTCATTCTCTACCACTTATCCGAACTTCTCGGGTCACAGGGAGCCTGTGCCTATCTCAGGCAGGATACACCCTGGACAGAGTGCCGAGCCATCGCAGGGCACACATACTCTTATTCACTCATAAACTCACACACTATGGACAATTTTCCAGAGATTCCAATTAACCTACTGTACCATGCATGTCTTTGGCCCGTGGGTGTACCAGGAGGAAACCCCCGAGGCACAGGGAAAACATGCAAACTCTAAACACACAAGGCGGAGGCGGGAATTGAACCCCCAACCCTGGAGGTGTGAGGTGAATATATATAAATTTGTTTTGCCTAATCTAGACAAGGTCAGATCAAAAAGCTTATCTTACCTGGTCTTCAGTTTCCTGTTCACTGAAAAAAACTGTAATTCTGAACGTCCTAGATGATTGTAGTTTAAATCCAGTTCAGTGAGGTGTGTGGGGTTTGAATGCAGAGCTAAAATGAGTGAAGAGCAACTCTGTTCTGTGAGACAACAGCCAGACAATCTAGAGATAGGAATAAAGAGAAAAAAGCTACCACCACTTAATGAACATTATACAGTATATTCAATGATTAATAATAATAAACTGTTCGAAATTTAAGGGAACACTTGTATCACACACTGGATCACGATGAAAGAAATATCTCAAGTTGAGAAGAAAATGACGTGACAATGGTTTTTCCAATGACTATTGACACATTTCTGACAACCCACTTGCCTCAGTATTTCCAGAACACATTGTGAACTCTTTAATCCACCAGACAGCACTTTGATACCAGAATCCAGCAGGTCATTATCACTTAAATCCAACTCTCTCAGGGACGAGTTAGCCTTTTTCAGAACTGAGGCGATATGAGTACAAGACTGTTCAGTGAGTTTACAGTCTGAGAGTCTAAAATCAGAAATAGGACAGAATATTTCAGTTATCTATTACATATTATAAGGAGCACAAATATTTGTTTATGCCTGGCCCCTAATGAAATACATCGATTGTATCAAACAGTGAGTCAGTATTCAGACGGTGTACATTGTGTTTACATCCTTTTTTATTTGCCACTTACTTCAGTATGTTCAGATTACAGTGAGAACTCATCAGTCCATCAGATAGCAGCTTCATTCCTGTATCCTGCAGGTCATTGCAACTCAGATCCAGCTCTCTCAAAGGTGACTTTGCTAAAGCTTTGCCAATGGATTTACAAGATTCTGCAGTGAGTTTACAATCTGAGATCCTGTTAAACAAGAAAGAAATCAGACATTTACAGTAAATGGATTTATAAGAGCCTCACTGAAACAAAGGCTCTTCCAGTTTCAGTGTTTTCAGGTTTTCATTGTTGATTCAACTATAAAAAAGAGAGAAGTGTTTTACAGTAGATAGACATTATCTCCTCAAGCCTAGTGGTATTATGTATTATACTTAAACATTATAATAATATAGGTCAAATGAATCATTTGTTGCATTTGGCAGACGCTTATCCAGAGCAAATCCTTTGTAGGTTCATTACTGTGCCTATGAAACACTTACAAAATTGGTTTATATTCAGTTGCATGTAATCATATGTATATCAAATGCTTTATAACCATTGACACCACTGAGAAAACTGAGAACTTACAAGCTCGAATTTCACCTCAAATATGAATGAGTGAGAAATGTCAAAAACTGCCTTGAAGCACAAAGACCCCATTCATGATTTCTTGTTTCTAATGGATGCGTGTCTTTTTTTAAGTAGATGACCTGCACTCAATGTTCATGTTCATGGCTTGTTATTAAAAAAAAGAAAGTGTACTGCCTGAAGTGCTAATGACAACATAATGTGATGTTTTTGGTTTCAATGCTTAAGCTTAAAGGAAATGGGTTGTTGACTTGGGGAACAAGGTAGAAAAAGGTCATGAGCTGTGTACAGACCTGTAAAGACAGATTAACATAAAGATATATTGAAGTAAAAAGTTTAAGAATATTTTCTTTAATATGAGAATTTTGACCCACTGTTTGTTTAAAAAAATAATCTAATTTTGTAGAACAGAAAAATTAACAAACATTTTGAGACCAACCTTAATGTGTCCAGTTTACAGTTTGGGCTCTTTAGTCCAGAGAGCTGATCTATCCCCTTCTGCAGGTTATTATAGCTCAGATCCAGTTTTCTCAGGGAGGAATTTCTTAAAAGTAGAGCTGACAATGTGGTCAGCTTACAATTAGAGAGTCTGTAGAAGGGAGACATCATTGTGAACAAGTTTTGCTAATTACGATTGCCTGTACTTGTTTATTAATTGTGTAGACTGTCGACAAAAGTGTGTCTCTTTACCTTAGTATCTCTAATTTACAATTCTTCAGCCCTTCATAGAGCAATTTCAGACCTGTTTCCTGTAGGTCATTGTTGCTCAGGTCAAGCTCCCTCAGGGGTGAATTTGCTGACTGTAATGCTGATGCAATGTTTTCACAGGCGTTCTCTGTGAGATTACAGTCTGCTAGACTACAGCAAGAGAAATCAGAGTTATTCATCAGGTTATTATTTCCGATCAACAATACAGTATATCCATGGTTAAACATATGAAGTATGATGCTGCGGCTGTTGGTTTTGTAAAGAGCTTTTGTAAAGTACACAATAAACCAGAATAACAAGTTGTTTCCTGAAACACAAAATATTCAAAGTAATTACTTTTCATATGTTAGTAGATATAATATACTTACATTGCCTTTTTGCAGTTCCTTAGTGCTGGAATAAGTCTTCTACGTCCCTCTTCTGTTGTGTTGTATTTTTTTAGATCCAACTCGTCCATCGCTTCTTCTGAAACTTGAAACATGTTAGCCATGGCCGAACATTGTGCAAGAGTGAGCTTTTTGGACTTTTTGTTGGACTGGAGGTAAGTCTGAATCTCTTGCTGAAGAGTGTCATCCTTCATTTCTATTAAGCAGTGTGAGAGATTGAGCCAACGCTCAGGGTTGATGTTCTTTTTCTGTCCGCGTTTCAGATTTTGCTTTATTTTTTGGACGCTCTCGGGGCTGCTCTCGGTACAGGGTAGGAGACCTTGCAGGAGTCTCTGGTTGGATTCTAAGGACAAGCCATGAAGAAAACGCAGGAAAAGGTCAAGATGTCCATTCTTGCTCTTCAAGGCTTCATCCACTGCATGCTTCATTAGCACATCCAGTGATACTTTTGTCACAACCTTGGTTTTTGGCAGAAACATCTTCACTCCTGCTGTGTTCTTGCACAGATAACAATGGAACACATAGAGAGCGGCAAAAAATTCTTGGAAGCTCAAGTGCACGAAGCAATAAACTTTTGTGCGATAAAACGGAGGTTCGATTTTAAAGATTTCCGTGCAAATCCCAGAGTATAAGAAGGATTCTTGGACATTGATTCCACACTCTTCCAGATCTTTTTTATAGAAAAGGACATTGCCATTTAGCAGCTGTCTGAACGCCAACTCGGCAAGTTTCAGAATCATGTTTTTGTTGTACTCCAGCAGTAACTTTGTGTCTGAGTCATGGCTCTGGTCAAACTTCTCGTTCTTCCTGTTCATCTGAACAAGTAAAAAGTAAGAGTACATTTCAGTCAATGTTGTGGGGATTTCTTTTTTGTGGTTGTGGGATAGCCATGGCTGAAGAGCAGTAACTGAAATCCAACAAAAGACCGGAATGTGGCACATAATGTGAAGACTCTTTGCTTTCTTTATGTGCAAGATGATTCTTTTGGCTTCGTCTGGATCGGTCACTCTCTTTCTAAAGTACTGCTCCTTTTGTGAGTCACTGAACCCCTGAATTTCTGTCACACGGTGAATGTACTGCGAGGGAATCTGACTGGCTGCTGCTGGTCGAGACGTTATCCATATAAGAGCAGAAGGGAGTAGCTCTCCTTTTATGAGGTTTATAATTAAGACCTCCACTTTGCATTTGGTGTGAACATCACTGACAGAAGTTTGTCTAAAGCTCAGTTGAATTCTACTCTCCTCAAGGCCATCAAATATGAATAAAATCTTCTTGTCGACATACATGTCTGAGTGACAGTCTTTAAGCTGGGGATGCAAGTGAACCAAAAGCTCATGAAGACTATAATCACCTTCGATCAGGTTTAGTTGACGAAATGGAAGTACAAACAGAAACTCCACATCTTGATTGGCTTTGTTCTCAGCCCAGTCAAGGATGAATTTCTGCACAGAGACTGTTTTTCCAATGCCAGCTACACCCTTCGTAAGAACAGTTTTGATTTCTTCTTCATTCTTACCGAAGATGTCATTGCAGTGGATTCCGGACTCGTATGAAAATTGTGAGTTATCGTTCATCAAAACCTCATGCTCATTATTTCGAGCTTCACTTTCTCCTTTTGTAATAATCAAATCTGTGTATATGTAATTAAGTGGAATCTTGTTCTTATCTTTAGCGGTCTCCTCAACAATGAAATGACTTTGATGCTTAAGCCAGTCTTTATGTTTTGTCATGACGCTCTGAAGATCTTGCGCTGTTCACAGAAAATGAAAAAAAGATACAGATTTTAGTCTCTCAATTCTTTTTGATAGCTTTCAGGGCTCTGTAAGGTCTCAGACATATTAAATATCAAATGTATCAAAAATCAAAATATGTTTTTCTACAAAATATAATTACAAGTCACATTCCTCTGACTGGGCAAACACCTGAATAACTGCCGGACTTCAGACAAAGAGACTTATAGGTTTAGGTATAGGCTATTTTAAAAATCTATTGCTGTCTTAATTTTCTTTCATGTTGTATTAGACACTGTAGTACCTGAGCTACTGTATTACACTGTCATGATTACATGTTTTTTGATACAGACTACAACGCACTTCTATAATTCGCTCTGGAATAACGGACTCTGCTGTATGCTGTTGTCACAGATTTATTATTTATTTATTTAATTATTTAAGGTTAAAGTCATCAGGAATGTGAGTCAGAGATACCTTGTGAACTAATCCTGGCTAATGCTAAACTACTGTATGTACTGTATAACTAAAATATTACAGTTTTATATTCTACAATATTTACACATTACCCTGCTGAGATGGCCTGGTGTGATTGAGACACCTGCTGGTCTTTTGTTCACACCAACTCTGTCTGAGGAACCAAACTAACATATAGTGCACCAGGGTGAGTGTATAAATAAGTATGCATTGTACAATACCGTTTGAGACTTTACCATCACGCATCCTGACGCCATGTTTTGACTTATGCCCATGACACTGTATTTTAAGCTTGTGTAAGTTATCTTCACTACTTATCTTCATTTTCTACATACGTTGTACTTGTATTCTTATGAAATAAACCAGTTAAATGTTAAACTCTACTCTAATTATTATTTGTTCCTAATGGTAAAGTATTGGTATCTTAAACACATTTTGAAGACCTCTGACTAGCTATAAAAGGCTAATAACTGCAAGTTTAAATAAAATAGAATATAATAAATATTGGCAAGGATATTGGAAAAGCTTAGGCTTGAATATCGTTATAAATCTGAGTTAATGATGTAAATATTTCTAAAATAGGCTATAAAAAATTTTCACATAAATACGACATTGCTGTTGTCTCTCTGTAACACTGGTATAATTATATTTCTAGTATTGACTATCTTATGGAGTCAGATAATTTATTAAAAACATGCATAATCCTTTAGCTGCCTCTACTTCATACTTTGGTTGTAGATGAGTAGCAGACTAAATTAAAATAGTCAGATATATTTAGTCTTACACTGTAAATGGCCACTGATGGCACACAATCTTACCTTTTTTTACACTGGCTGGTTGACACGTCTCTCTTGATTCATTGGCCAGTCTCTGCTTCTTTACAGGCACAGCAATTGAATCAGACTCTTTCCGTTTTTGTTGTATTTGCTTTTCCAATGTTCTTGCTGATTCATATTCTTTCATGTGTTTCAAAATTTTTATAGTGACTTGAAGAGCAATTTCATTCCCATATGTTTCGATCATAGTTCCAGCCACTTCTACTCTAGATTTTTTGTGCAGTTTTCTTTTCTGAATATTTTCATCATTTATATACATTTCTTTTACCCGAGAAAGAAAAAACACAAATCTCTCAAACTCATCTTCCTTTAGATCATCCAAGGCTTCAAGTGGCGTGATTGTTGATCCGATCATTGATTGATACTGGAAAAAAAAACATATTTTGGGTTTTATTAAACTGCATGTTGAAGTATACATTATTACACAGGGATTCAGGGATGAACCACCTGGTTCAGTCTGACACTTTAATAAATTACCTTTTGGTATACTTTTGTAGTGAAAACCAAGAAAACACCATCCAACACCGTACTTTACAACACGGTAATAAAACAGATTACGATGCTACACTTTGAATGTTAGCAATCACCGCATTCACAGAAAAACTTTTACATTTATTTACATTTGGGTATATTGTGTATTTGTATGTTTAAATACTCCACTGAAAATCTTGAATATTTCTACATTCTCCAGCCACGGGCTTCAACATGTGCTCGGGAGAACCCCGGCGGTCATATCCTGTTTATAATTTAATTTTGTGATGGAAATCACAATTTTAATAATTATTATTAATCATTATTAAAATGATCATTTTTATGACTCGTTCTTATATTTATTAGCTTGTTTTACTGCTCTGCTGATGTAAATCCAAACCCTGGACCTGACGTGTCCTGTCTGTTGGAATGTTCTGAAATAAAAAGCACAATGTCTTGAATCTATAGACAAACATATATGTACAGTGTAGAGTGTTTCACAAGTCCATTATTATAAATTAATATAGCTTAATCATCAAGGTTGATTCATAGATTAATCATAGGCTTAACCCTTGTATGGTGTTCGTATTTTTGTTACTCAGCCAGTGTTCGTGGGTCTGCTGGACCCGATGCATTTTGGGGTTTTTAATTCAACACAATCAAAAATTTTATGTAAAAATACCTTAAAGATGTTTACTTCATCCCAATTACAAGCAATATAAACAGCATATGGTTAATATTTGCCCTTTACCTTTATTACATCACATTTTTTAATTAAAGTGCTACTCATTTTTTGTTGTTTTTAATAAAATGTAATAAAAAAAAAAAGAAAATCAAATTTAATCAAGTTATAAGTGGAAAAAAAATCAACAAATTTACAAGGAAGCAAAGTTTTTCAAAACTATTGATGTTTATGAATATGGGTCCCACAGACCCCAACAACATACAAGGGTTAATCTAGATTACTACACATGTATCTAAGCAAAAAAAAAACTTCATTAAACGTGTTAAACCACATTTAGTTTTGAGTGTTTGGAAATAAAAATGTTATGGAAATGTTAATAAAACGTGTTTGTTTTTTTGTTTTTCCATAATTTATTTTTCTCTTATGATCCTGGACTTAACTTTTTTTATTTAAAAAAAAAATTATTTAGTTCTGTACTATAGAATCGACAGGATAATTAAAACTCATTTTGTTCACCAAGTGATTGGGTTTGTTATTAATCATTAATCACAAGTAAACACAAAGGATGAAGGAGTTGTGCTGGTTTATGATGAACACAGATCTACTCGGCATCAGGAAGTTATACAGATGCGCAATATATCTGCACTATTTCACCTAAAGTTAAGACTAATCGCTCTTCATCAAATCACATCTTTGTGTTCATGAAGCGAATCCGTCGTTATTTTTCCGGTTATGACTCAAAAAAGTCTAGTTTATATAACTTCAGAAAGAAGGTGCGCGCGCACAATGTATGTAAACATAAACACCGCCATTTTGCAATCTTTCTGTAACTCTTTTTGTCTATTATAAACACACATATCATATCATATCCAAGCCAGAGAATAATACTGGTAGTGTATAAAGTTTGAGTCTCACAATGCTTACAATACCAAAGTAAAACAAAATAAAACACACATCACCTGTGACATGGCGGCGAAAAGTAACAGAATGAATCAGAATGAATCAAATTACTGAAGAGAAACCGAGAAGAAATTGGCGCGAATTGGCGTGTGTCTGAATCTTATTCAAAATAAAAGTCACACAATCTGAGGGAGAAATCTGTGGTACAACCTGTGATACAGCTATGAGGTGCATATTAAACTTATACCAGTTAGAGTCCTTACTGGTTCTTCACTTTTCACTATGGGAATTAAAAAATAAAGAAAGAAACTATTTTCAACTAGTTCGAGCTTATTGTCATGTTATTGTATGCTATGAAATTTACCACAACATAAACAAAAATAATCACTTCATCTGTCAATTGAGTGTTAAAGTCAATTTACTTTTGTTATTCAATTTAATTCAAGTTTATTTGTAAGGCACTTTTTACAATTGACATTGTCTCAAAGCGGCTTTACAGAACATAAACATAGAACAAATTTTATATTTTATATTTTTACATTTTATATAAAGAATGAATATAGAACAAAAGAATTTAATATAAAGAATAATATAAAATTTAAAAAAATACAAAATTCAAGATTAATATTAATATTAGATCTATTTAAATGTGTTTGGATTTATCCCCAATGAACAAGTCTGCGGTGACTCAGGTGACTGTGGGGAGGATAAACTCCCTTGAATAGAAGGAAGGAACCTTGAGAGGAACCAGACTCAAAGCGGAACCTCATCCTCATATGGGTGACACTGGAGGGTGTGATTATATATATGTATGTATATATATAATATATATGTAAGTCTAACAGATGTATTGATGTAAAAGATCACATGGAGTTCACATCTCCTTTATATGTATTATATTGTTAGGTTTCATTATGTTGAAATAAATTTAAGTGGCTTTATCCTTTATGTATCTGCAGTGGCCTGTTGTCAGCATGGCCACTCTGACCGGTCAGCAGCTATGTATCTTATTATAATAGCAAAAGGGGGAATAAATCTGGAATGTGATGCACATATATGTGCATATATATGCTTTTGGCCATATAGTCTACACAGACCAGCCATTTTATTAGGAACACCTGTACATCTGCTCATTCATGGAATGTTCCAATAAGCCAGTCATGTGGCAGCAGCACAATGAATAAAATCAAGCAGATACAAGATACCAGAGCTTCAACTAATCTTCACATCAAATTATGAACAATGTGGTCTGTCTCACATATTGCATAATTGCTGTAGGTGGGATGTTGGTACTGTACCAAATTAACTGGTCATGAACATGAAAAATTATGCAAAAAACAAAAAGCATCCAGTGCAAAGTTCTGTGGGAGGAAAGACCTTGTTTATAGATGAGTTTAGTAGAGAATGATGAGACTGGTTTAAGTTGACAGGATGTCTACGGTAACTCATTAACCACTTTTTACAGCTGTGGTGAGAAGAAAATGTCAGAACTAAGAACATGCTGAAACATCAGGCATCTGGGTTACAACAGCAGAAGATAGCATCAGGCTCCTGTCAGCTATGAATATCACCAGCTCTGGTGATTCCATGAACCCAATCTGCCTTGTTAGCTGTACAATCTGGTGGAGGTGATGTAATGGTGTCATCATTACCCATATTAGTCCACAAAATACCACTTGAGCTTAATTTAAAAGCCACAGCCTTTATGAAAAATGTTGGTGAAACATGCATGTATTTATGGCAATAGTTTCCTCCTCGTAATGTTTTCATGGACATGACTATAAGTTAACGATACTTTACATACCTTCCCAGTTATTAGAATTTAATGTGGAAGAAATCTTTTTTTTTAAATGTGGTTTTTACAAAACATACATTTTATATTGTCTTTTATATCGAAGAACTTTATATATACTTACTTATTATAGTTGAAAAATGTCATTGCATATGCATTTATCTATGCTCCTAACTGATAAAAATAGGTATTATCTACAGTAACAATTTAGCTTTTTCGGAGTAAGTAAGCAGTTACCAAAACATTGTTCAAAAATAAAATTTGTTGACTAAAGCAGATAAGCTGAATGTAGATTCTGTGGGTTTAATATTGCTTAACTCGCAGCCTCTCATTCTTCCTTAAAAACTAGGCACTCTTCCAATTTAGTTCAGTCACTCTCTGCCCCTAGGCACTTCATCTTGGAAGAGTCCATTACAGGGGAGTACAACTGTTTGATCTAAATAGTCCAACTTCATTTCACTCAATCCAATAAAACAAAATAAAGAATAAAATAAAATAATAAAATAAAGAAGCCTGTAGGTTAAAATAACATAATTATGAAACAATGATTGACAAACAATCATTTAAGCTCCCCTGCAACTTGAAGGTTACCAAGTGGGAGTGTCTATGGGAAGTAAGTATATGGCTGAATTTGGAACGAGAAACTGAAACCACAGAGTGAACTGCTTTCAGACTTACTGTGGAAATATTTACCAGCAGCTGAAAGAAAAACAATTATATCACCAAAATGTTTCTATTATCTGAAAATCAATTTCACAAACACAGAGCATTCCCAAATTCTCAAAAGTCAATTTATGCTCTCATTAGTTTCACTTTAGTTTCACACAGTTTTTATTCTAGATTAATTAGAATGTTGATTTTTGATCTATTTTACATTAGATTCAGTCCAAAACTACTTCTGGGATCTTCAGCTATTGCGTCACAGATTTCCTGATTGAAACTAGGAAGCCTCCCAATTCAGTTCTTACTTACTTCCCCTAGGCCCTTCAGCTCGGAAGAGTCCATTATACAGGGGAGCATAGCTGATGTTTGTAAACATTAAATGACTTAAAATAATGGCAAGTGAACATTACATCATGTCTCTGTTTATCTAGAATATAATAATACATAAAGAAGATTAAAAAAGGGGTGAAACCACATGATTATTGAATACTGTTATTAAGTTGAAATCTGATCACCCCTACAAACTGGTTTCTCCAAAGTTATAGTGTCTAGGGGAAGTAAGTATGGGATTGAATTGGGTTGAGACTCCTGAAGAACATAAGCTCATAACATGCTGTACACACACAAAAAAAAACAGAAGTGATCATTGAAACCACACCAGTGATATATTCTGGTGAGTATATAAGAAAAGTTCTTTGACAAATTTCCAAAAAAAAAAAAAGTGAAAAGCTGAGTGAAGCCTGATTCGTTGGTGCATTGTTAGAGATGTAAATACTGTAGTACCGTCGTAGCATTACTGGTGGGATTTGTCGAGGGGAAATAGGTCTCACTAATAAACAATCTAAATAAAGAAAAACATTCATTCATTATCAAACTCTAATTAAAATTTTTGTTGATGGCAGAAGGAACTCGGGTGATTTCGATTCTGACCAACAATCTGGGACGGAAACCGAAAGAAACAATGTGAGAGACATAGATATGGCTTGCATGTGGATGTGTGAGTGTGTGGATTGATATATTTTTGTAAATGAACAGTTACTGATATTGGGTTAATATGCAGGTAAACGAGACCAAAGGATCTTCCTTAAAGTCGTGCTTGTTCTTCCAGTCTGCACTGCAGGTTTTGCTGCTGTCTTGTGCTCCGTTCTGTAAGACTTCATTTCCTCACAGAGGTATTCCATTAAATGAACACAGGTCATTGTTGGTAATGTTGATTGTGGAAAATTTGTAATTTTTTTGTGAAAACTTTTCTATTACTATTTTGATATTAGCGGAATATTTTCAGTTTCTATTATTGGTGGAATTATGTTCTATATTTTATTTGGATACATGCAAGTTCTTATTTTGTTAGATCTGAAAAAAATAATTCAAATACATTTACTAAAAAAAAGAATTTAACAATGTAACTAAAAAAAAAATTCATTCTAAAGCAATCATTGACAGTGATATTCTGTTTGTTTTTGTTAATCTGGGTTCTAAGATAAGACTGATTGTGATGGATGACTCTGGTTCACTTCCAGACTAGAAGCCTAAGGGATGAAGACTTAGGGACCTGAACAATACATCTCAGATTTTGAATAAAACACATGAAAAAACTACTGTTACAAACCCTTTTTGTATTTGTCTAGGGGTCAGGGGTGCAACATTAAAATATTGAACAGGTACTGGAAATAAGTAATTATTGGAAACCACCAAGTCCACATTAGTGTCTTTTATTCAAGTGAACCATCACCAACTAATCCAAACATTATATACATAAATTTACAGACTATATACAGTCGAGAACCAAACCCAAAATAATTCACATTAGAACAGGGACAAGAGAAAAGAACAAGACCGTGCCAAATCAAGGAAAGAAACAAAACAAACAATCTTACTAAACCGGAAACAAAACTTCTAATCTAACTCAACCTTCACGATAAACCATACATTAAACGAAAAGAAAAATCTTCAGCGTGCAAGACGCCCTAAATACAGTACACTTACTAGAAAAAAAATTACAAGGAGTGGCACGTGTCACTAACCTAGTGTTCTAAACAAGTAGCAGTGGCTCAGTGTTGCACATGTACATCACGTGATGTCTTACCTGGTCTATCTCTTTCCCCGTTTAATACTGTCATTTGATAATTGATCAACCAGATAACAGTCGATAGGACACACCGTGGAGCACTTTGTTTAAAAATAAAAGTTGTCTTCAAAATGTCATTGCAAATGCATTTATCTATGTTCCTAACTGATAATAATAGGTATTACCTAAAGTAACTTTAGCTTTTTCAGAGTAAGTAAGCCGTTAACATAAAATCGAATAAACATAAAATTTGTTGACTAAAGCAGATAAGCTGAATGTAGATTCTGTGGGTTTAATATTGCTTAACTCGCAGCCTCTCATTCTTCCTTAAAAACTAGGCACTCTTCCAATTTAGTTCAGTCACTCTCTGCCCCTAGGCACTTCATCTTGGAAGAGTCCATTGCAGGGGAGTACAACTGTTTGATCTAAATAGTCCAACTTCATTTCACTCAATCCAATAAAACAAATAGCTTTTTCCACAAATTTCAATGACATTAAATATAAAAAAAGAAGCCTGTAGGTCAAAATGACATAATTATGAAATAATGATTCACAAACAATCATTTGCGCTCCCCTGCAACTTGAAGGTTACCAAGTGAGAGAGTCTAGGGGAAGTAAGTATATGGCTGAATTTGGAACGAGAAACTGAAACCACAGAGTGAACTTCGTACGGACTTACTGTGGAAATATTTACCAGCAGCTGAAAGAAAAACCATTAAAACATCACCAAAATGTTTCTATTATCTGAAAATCAATTTCACAAACAGAGCATTCCCAAATTCTCAAAAGTCAATTTATACTCTCATTAATTTCTCTTAGAATTTTGATTTCTTAGGTTTTTGATTTTTGATCTATTTTACTTTAGATTCAGTCCAAAACTACTTCTGGGCTCTTCAGCTATTGTGTCACACATTTCCTGATTGAAACTAGGAAGCCTCCCAATTCAGTTCTTACTTACTTCCCCTAGGCCCTTCAGCTCGGAAGAGTCCATTATACAGGGGAGCATAGCTGATGTTTGTAAGCATTAAATGACTTCAAATAATGGCAAGTGAACTTTACATCATGTCTCTGTTTATCTAGAATATTATAATAATACATAAAGAAGATTAAAAAAGGGGTGAAACCACATGATTATTGAATACTGTTATTAAGTTGAAATTTTATTCACCCCTACAAACTGGTTTCTCCTAAGTTATAGTGTCTAGGGGAAGTAAGAATGGGATTGAATTGGGTTGAGACTCCTGAAGAACATAAGCTCATAACATGCTGTACACACACAAAAAAAAAACAGAAGTGATCATGGAAACCACACCAGTGATATATTCTGGTGAGTATATAAGAAAATTCTTTGACAAAAATAAGACTCATGGGCCAATTTATTTAAATTTAAATTTAAATAAAAATTTAAATAAAGAAAGTCTAAATTTCCAGACTGACTGAATATTTTTATACTTATACTATACCCTATATACTTCCTGTTTTCAACAATAAAGATTAACCTAATGTGGAGAAAGTCATTTACCAACTTAATTCATAAAAGAAAAATGTTGACTCAAATGTTTCTTTTCTTTTATGCTTCAATATAATTGTTGTGTCTGTCTGTTGATCTGATCAAGAAAAGAATTTGCTTTTAAACTACAGGAAACCAGGATTTTGGTAACTGAACCTAAAAAAGTCTCTGGTATATAGATTCTGTGTTCTTGAATTTGGCTCTATAATTAATTACTTCCTATTACAAACTGAATCCTCAGAGTGAGCTGTATTCAAACTTCCTGTGGAAAAGTTTACCAGCAGCTGCAGCTAAACCCAACATCACAACATCACACCGTGTCTCTTAATTAAAAATCAATTTAGCGACCACAAAAAAATTACCTGGTTTTCAAATTTAAACTAAAATTTAGAATTTACACATTTATATCACTTTAGTTTTATAATTTTTTTTATTCTACAATGACTTATTCATAAATATGTTATGTTTGATAGTCATTATGGTTCATTTATCTACACAAAATAAGTCTTTCTTCCAGTAGTTTCAGTCCAAAATTTCGAGGCTCTTCAGCTGCTGCGTCACACATTTCCTGATTGAAACCAGGCACCCTCCCAATTCAGTTCTTGTTCACTTCCCCCTAGGCACTTCAACTCGGAAGAATCCATTATACAGGGGAGCACAGCTATCGTTTTGAAACAACCTGACTTTATATGACCCAGATGATGACAAGAGAACATTCAATGTAGAAGAACAAATAGAGTAGAAAGTTCTTGGGGTGAAATAACATAATCATTAAACTCTCTTAACAAGCTGAAATTTGATCCCCCCCTGCAACTTGGATTCTTCTAAGTGGAAAAGTCTAGGGGAAGTAAGTATGGGGTTGAATTGGGTTAAGACTCCTAAAGATCAAAAACTTTGTTACATTCTCTACACACAAATATATAACGGAAGTGATCAAGGAAACCGCATTAGTTATATATTCTGGTGAGTATATAACACAAATTCTCAATAAAGATAAATGGCTCATGGAGCCATGAGTTTAAATTAAATTCTTTCACTGGTGTGGTGAAGCGAGTTGACGCATGTCTCTGGTTTGGTCTGCTCCAAACAGGAATCTGTCTTCTAGTCTCTCTTTATCTCTGCTATCTTTGTTCTGTTTCTAAGTTGGACAGGAAAGCTGGCGGAGAGCTTCATTTTACCCTGAGGAAAGGGAAGATCAGGAAAATGAATGTGACTCTGCAAATGAGGTCTATGCTCTGAAAAGGTTAGCCCTTATAGTTCTCCCTAAAATTTAGTTTGGTAGTTTGTTCCTGTAGCTTGTTCCTCTTTCTCTTGAATGCATTTAACTCCATCATTCATGTTGTGAAACATTAAAAATTCTCATATGAGCATAATGGTTTGTAATAGGCATCTTTAGTGTGTAAAGGTTCTGTGTTTCTGTGTTTAATGAAAGTGAAGAGGTTTCTCTGCTCTCATCTGATGACCATCAATCCATGGACACTCCCAACACTTTTGAAGGAAATATAGTCCTCTTTTCTATTGGGTAAGCAAATTGTGTACTGTCCCTATGTACACACACACACACACACACACACACACACACAGTTTTTATTCTAGATTAATTAGAATTTTGATTTTTGATCTATTTTACTTTAGATTCAGTCCAAAACTACTTCTGGGATCTTCAGCTATTGTGTCACACATTTCCTGATTGAAACTAGGAACCCTCCCAATTCAGTTCTTACTTACTTCCCCTAGGCCCTTCAGCTCGGAAGAGTCCATTATACAGGGAGCATAGCTGATGTTTGTAAACATTAAATGACTTCAAATAACAGCAAGTGAACTTTACATCATGTCTCTGTTTATCTAGAATATAATAATACATAAAGAAGATTAAAAAAAAGGGGTGAAACCACATGATTATTGAATACTGTTATTAAATTGAAATTTGATCAACCCTACAAACTGGTTTCTCCTAAGTTATAGTGTCTAGGGGAAGTAAGTATGGGATTGAATTGGGTTGAGACTCCTGAAGAACATAAGCTCATAACATGCTGTACACACACAAAATAAAAAAACAGATAACAGTTGATATCACACACAGGGGAGAACTTTTTTTTTTTAATTAAAGTTGCAGTCCATTGCAGGGGAGTACAACTGTTTGATCTAAATTGTCCAACTTCATTTCACTCAATCCAACAAAACAAATAGCTTTTTCCACAAAGTTCAATGACATTAAATATAAAATAAAGAAGCCTGTAGGTCAAAATGACAGGATTATGAAACAATGATTGACAATCATTTGAGCTCCCCTGCAACTTGAAAGTTACCAAGTGGGAGTGTCTAGGGGAAGTAAGTATATGGCTGAATTTGGAACGAGAAACTGAAACCAGAGAGTGAACTTCGTACGGACCTACTGTGGAAATATTTACCAGCAGCTGAAGACAAACCATTACAACATCACCAAAATGTTTCTATTATCTGAAAATCAATTTCACAAACACAGAGCATTCCCAAATTCTCAAAAGTCAATTTAAACTCTCATTAATTTCACTTTAGTTTCACACAGTTTTTATTCTAGATTAATTAGGTTTTTGATTTTTGATCTATTTTACTTTAGATTCAGTCCAAAACTACTTCTGGGCTCTTCAGCTATTGCATCACACATTTCCTGATTGAAACTAGGAACCCTCCCAATTCAGTTCTTACTTACTTCCCCTAGGCCCTTCAGCTCGGAAGAGTCCATTATACAGGGAGCATAGCTGATGTTTGTAAGCATTAAATGACTTCAAATAATGGCAAGTGAACTTTACATCATGTCTCTGTTTATCTAGAATATTATAATAATACATAACGAAGATTAAATAAGGGGTGAATCCACATGATTATTGAATACTGTTATTAAGTTGAAATTTGATCAACCCTACAAATTGGTTTCTCCTAAGTTATAGTGTCTAGGGGAAGTAAGAATGGGATTGAATTGGGTTGAGACTCCTGAAGAACATAAGCTCATAACATGCTGTACACACACAAAAAAAAACAGAAGTGATCATGGAAACCACACCAGTGATATATTCTGGTGAGTATATAAGAAAGTTCTTTGACAAAAATAAGACTCATGGGCCAATTTATTTAAATTTAAATTTAAATAAAAATTTAAATAAAGAAAGTCTAAATTTCCAGACTGACTGAATATTTTTATACTTGTACTATACCCTATATACTTCCTGTTTTCAACAATAAAGATTAACCTAATGTGGAGAAAGTCATTTACCAACTTAATTCATAAAAGAAAAATGTTGACTCAAATGTTTCTTTTCTTTTATGCTTAAATATAATTGTTGTGTCTGTCTGTTGATCTGATCAAGAATAGAATTTGCTTTTAAACTACAGGAAACCAGGATTTTGGTAAATTAACCTAAAAAAAGTCTCTGGTATATAGATTCTGTGTTCTTGAATTTGGCTCTATATTTAATTACTTCCTATTACAAACTGAATCCTCAGAGTGAGCTGTGTTCAAACTTCCTGTGGAAAAGTTTACCAGCAGCTGCAGCTAAACCCAACATCATTACACCGTGTCTCTTAATTAAAAATCAATTTAGCGACCACAAAAAAATTACCTGGTTTTCAAATTTAAACTAAAATTTAGAATTTACACATTTATATCACTTTAGTTTTATAATTTTTTTTATTCTACAATGACTTATTCATAAATATGTTATGTTTGATAGTCATTATGGTTCATTTATCTACACAAAATAAGTCTTTCTTCCAGTAGTTTCAGTCCAAAACTTCGAGGCTCTTCAGCTACTGCGTCACACATTTCCTGATTGAAACCAGGCACCCTCCCAATTCAGTTCTTGTTCACTTCCCCCTAGGCACTTCAACTCGGAAGAATCCATTATACAGGGGAGCACAGCTATCGTTTTGAAACAACCTGACTTTATATGACCCAGATGATGACAAGAGAACATTACTTCATTTGTCTGTTTTATTCAATGTAGACGAACAAATAGAGTAGAAAGTTTTTGGGGTGAAATAACATAATCATTAAACTCTCTTAACAAGCTGAAATTTGATCCCCCCCCTGCAACTTGGATTCTTCTAAGTGGAAAAGTCTAGGGGAAGTAAGTATGGGGTTGAATTGGGTTAAGACTCCTAAAGATCAAAAACTTTGTTACATTCTCTACACACAAATATATAACGGAAGTGATCAAGGAAACCGCATTAGTTATATATTCTGGTGAGTATATAACACAAATTCTCAATAAAGATAAATGGCTCATGGAGCCATGAGTTTAAATTAAATTCTTTCACTGGTGTGGTGAAGCGAGTTGACGCATGTCTCTGGTTTGGTCTGCTCCAAACAGGAATCTGTCTTCTAGTCTCTCTTCATCAATGCTATCTTTGTTCTGTTTGTAAGTTGGACAGGAAAGCTGGCGGAGAGCTTCATTTTACCCTGAGGAAAGGGAAGATCAGGAAAATGAATGTGACTCTGCAAATGAGGTCTACGCTCTGAAAAGGTTAGCCCTTATAGTTCTCCCTAAAATTTAGTTTGGTAGTTTGTTCCTGTAGCTTGTTCCTCTTTCTCTTGAATGCATTTAACTCCATCATTCATGTTGTGAAACATTAAAAATTCTCATATGAGCTTCATGGTTTGTAATAGGCATCTTTAGTGTGTAAAGGTTCTGTGTTTCTGTGTTTAATGAAAGTGAAGAGGTTTCTCTGCTCTCATCTGATGACCATCAATCCATGGACACTCCCAACACTTTTGAAGGAAATATAGTCCTCTTTTCTATTGGGTAAGCAAATTGTGTACTGTCCCTATGTACACACACACACACACGCACACACAGTTTTTATTCTAGATAAATTAGATTTTTGATTTTTAATCTATTTTACTTTAGATTCAGTCTAAAACTACTTCTGGGCTCTTCAGCTATTGCGTCACACATTTCCTGATCGATACTAGGAACCCTCCCAATTCAGTTCTTACTTACTTCCCCTAGGCTCTTCAGCTCGGACGAGTCCATTATACAGGGGAGCATAGCTGATGTTTGTAAACATTAAATGACTTCAAATAATGGCAAGTGAACTTTACATCATGTCTCTGTTTATCTAGAATAGAATAATAAATAAAGAAGATTAAAAAAGGGGTGAAACCACATGATTATTGAATACTGTTATTAAGTTGAAATTTGATCACCCCTACAAACTGGTTTCTCCTACGTTATAGTGTCTAGGGGAAGTAAGTATGGGATTGAATTGAGTTGAGACTCCTGAAGAACATAAGCTCATAACATGCTGTACACACACAAAAAAAAAAAAACAGAAGTGATCATTGAAACCACACCAGTGATCTATTCTGGTGAGTATATAAGAAAAGTTCTTTGACAAATTTCCAAAAAAAAAAAAAGTGAAAAGCTGAGTGAAGCCTGATTCGTTGGTGCATTGTTAGAGATGTAATTACTGTAGTACCGTCGTAGCATTACTGGAGGGATTTGTCGAGGGGAAATAGGTCTCACTAATAAACAATCTAAATAAAGAAAAACATTCATTCATTATCAAACTCTAATTAAAATTTTTGTTGATGGCAGAAGGAACTCGGGTGATTTCGATTCTGACCAACAATCTGGGACGGAAACCGAAAGAAACAATGTGAGAGACATAGATATGGCTTGCATGTGGATGTGTGAGTGTGTGGATTGATATATTTTTGTAAAGGAACAGTTACTGATATTGGGTTAATGTGCAGGTAAATGAGACCAAAGGATCTTCCTTAAAGTCGTGCTTGTTCTTCCAGTCTGCACTGCAGGTTTTGCTGCTGTCTTGTGCTCCGTTCTGTAAGACTTCATTTCCTCACAGAGGTATTCCATTAAATGAACACAGGTCATTGTTGGTAATGTTGATTGTGGAAAATTTGTAATTTTTTTGTGAAAACTTTTCTATTACTATTTTGATATTAGTGGAATATTTTCAGTTTCTATTATTGGTGGAATTATGTTCTATATTTTATTTGGATACATGCAAGTTCTTATTTTGTTAGTTCTGAAAAAAAATAATTCAAATACATTTACTAAAAAAAAAGAATTTAACAATGTAACTAAAAAAAAATTCATTCTAAAGCAATCATTGACAGTGATATTCTGTTTGTTTTTGTTAATCTGGGTTCTAAGTTAAGACTGATTGTGATGGATGACTCTGGTTCACTTCCAGACTAGAAGCCTAAGGGATGAAGAATTAGGGACCTGAACAATACATCTCAGATTTTGAATAAAACACATTAAAAACTACAAACACAAAAACAGTAAAGATTATTGTATATAAATACCAAAGCCACTGATTCTGCTACAAAACAGGACACTGGTGACAATATTGTTTTTTATAAAAAAAAAAAAATATATATATATATATATATATATATATATCCAAAAGAAATGAGACAAACTAAAACAATGTGGGTTTTTTGTTCATGTATATAATTTCTGATTTTTTAAACAATGAAAATGATAACATTGTGTATGCTGTAAAATATTTTGTTGGTGAAATGTGAAATATAAAATTAATTTTTTATTCTGCACCTTTTGAAGTTCATATTTTTCTGTGTTGGGTGACGGTTGGTGTAATCTCACCTGTGCTCTTTAGAGATTTGAGTATAATGAGCTTCCTTATGTAATAAACTTTCATAATGCAATCAAACATAAATGATATCTTCACTTACATTCATGACTTTTGACAGACACCTCATTCAGAGCAAGTTACATATTGCTTCATTTAAACAAGTAATCAGTTTGCTCAAGTGGAAGGATTTGAACACTGACGTCCTGAGCAGTAGACCACCATCTTGAAGACTGAGCTTCCAAAGACACCAGCACTGAATGTAACTGTATATTATTTTGTTAAAAGCAGCTTTATTGTACTTGGGGATCGCAGAAAAACGTTTACTTTGAAATACTCGCATACTGGCGCCCCCTACTGGTGGTAAACTTAATTAACTGCTGATTGTAGAAAGTGAAAGCTGCAAGGTTTCGCATTTCAAATGTGCCTCACATTCACAAAACAGGTGAAAAACCGCTACTTTAAAATCATCTCTGTTGGCATTTAATGGGATTTCAAGAAAAAGAGCTTTCTTTAAACAAATTTTATTTAAAAAAAAAAAAAAAAGAATGTTAAATGTTTAAAGCCTTAAGCAATCTAACACCTTCCTCCATTTAAAACATACTAAACAACTGAAGTTGCAAAACCATGCAAAATCAAACTGAAAAAAGGAACTCAATCAAAAGAGATACATGGGGTCAGGTATGAAAATATAAAAGTCGATCGCATTGGATTTTATATCCAGAGCAGTCCTTTTTTCAGCAGTCTTTACACTGTGAATTTATCTCATCTCACAGGGCAACACGTTGCTCTCACTTCCTACTTTATTCTGAGTGTCTATATGACTGACAGCCCTGAGCAGCCAATCAGAAAGCGCAACTGAATTAATATAGAAACTGACTTCCACGTTACTGTCACATCAGACCATGGAGAGAAAGCTGTAAATAACTGTAGGGTTTTCAGGTCATCCATTTACTGGGTTCATAAACAATAGGTACTTTTTTAATTATATTTTTTATATGCTTATAATATGTATTGCTCTACCTCAATATGTCGAATGCTAACATTTAAAAATATGAATTGTTTGAAAAATAAATTGCTGCTGATTCGTCCATTTTTAGTGTTTTCTTTAAACTATGTGCTTAGATTTGTTTAGGTGAAAGTTTTTTATACGTGGCTTATTGTGTTAGAAATTGACACTAGACAACTATAACAGAAACTAACAATGGAGCTGAAAAGAAAAGGAGCACCGCCTTATAACAGGTAATAATCTACCACTATATAGGTTTATATATTAAGAATGCTATTTAAACTAGTATTATTTATAGTGTGTTATGTAGCAGTTTGGCGTCGTGTCTTTTTTACCGTAGAAAAGTTACTTTCGTTTTCATAAACACAGTATTTCGAAGACACTTGTTTTAAATGTGATTTCTAAATGAAATTCTAATGTGTCGTTTTAGTCATTTTGGAATACAACAGATTCGGAATTATTTCGAAAATGCTTTTGAAAAGATGTGAGAAAAGAAAAGAAAAATTAAATTGGGAAACTGCACTACCTGAAAGCTTTCAGATTTCAGGGGCTTTTAATAATCTTCCTGCTACAGAACGGTGTCTTTATATAAGTTATAAATAAACTCATTAGAAATGAACATACATACAGCACATTTACAGTACCTACACTAAATGTTTTTACACTGTTGCAAAAAAAAATGGGGGAAATCTTTCATGTTAAACGAAAGCATTAAATTAAATAAAAATACATTTACTAATACCATCAGTTAAGAAATTGTATTGTTGTTGCAAATTTAAATATTCGCTTTTAAATACATTTTTAAAAGGTATTAAGAGACAGCGGAAATCTCTGACACCAAAATATTTCACTTATTGCTAAAATAAAAGGGACCTTTCAGCTTAGTAGACCATCAAACACATCAGATCACAGTGACCTTCTCTGTGCTCACAATATTAATACATTAATTTTACTGAGGAATCTTAAAATCACTACTTATATCAAAATAATTGGGCCAGGAGAATAATAAGTACATATTATCATGGAAATCTCTGTGTGTGTGTGTGTGTGTGTGTGTGTGTGTGTGTGTGTGTGTGTGTGTGTGTGTGTGTGTGTGTGTGTGTGTGAGACAGTGACAGTGGCAGACAGGAACTTTGCAGACATTCAGTGACATCTTACGTGAAAATGGAGACAGATGCTTCTATGGACCTGAATTTCAGTTTTAATAAAGAAGAACCAGATCATTCCATCAGTTCACAGTAAGGGAACGGAATAATGGTACAAATCTCTGAATACAAATCTACTCTAAAACTCTACTTATGGTTGGTGTTACATGTGGGTGGTGTAATGTTGTAATGTTGTATTATACAGGGAATTTACCTGTAATATCAATCTCAAGATATTTCCAATACATTTTCTTTTGTAAAACTGCAACCATATCATCTCTCCTCATAAGAAGTTTGGTTACTCTCTGTTCAAAAATAAATGTTGAACAATATGTTTAGGTTTAGGAGTTCCCTTGGATGGTTGGTGTTAGAGTTGGTCTTGGTGTGCCATGCTAATCTTATTCAAGGTAGTGTTACAACCCAGTCCAGGATTGGGCTGCACAGAATTATAGCTCGGGCTGAATGGATAGACATACAGAAGTGTAATGATAGTTTTTGGGTGGGGCAAGGATGCATGATTTTAAAGTGGTGCAAAATAGTGCAAAACACAGAAGAAAAGTAATAGTACAGTGGTGATTATTAACACCATATCAGCTGTTCAGTGCAGAAACAGCCACAGAAAATAAGCTATTTTTCAGTCTATTTGTTCTGGCTCTGAGATAACTGTAGCGTCTGCCTGATGGGAGAAGCGTAACTGGTCCGTGGTTGGGGTGAGAGGGATCTTTGATGATGCCCCTCGCCCTTTGCAAACAGCGTTTTTTGAAAATGTTCTCCAAGGTGGGTACCACTACCAGGATTGGGGGAAAAATTAACTCTTAGATTTGCACAACAGATCACTGCACTAACATGTACTGTAATTGTTCATATTTCATAGAACAATTATTCAATTCAATTCAATTCAAGTTTATTTGTATAGCGCTTTTTACAATAGACATTGTCTCAAAGCAGCTTTACAGAACATAAACACAGAGCAGAAGGTAAACATAATTAATGATAAAGGAAATAACGAATAATAAAAGAAATAAGAATTAGCAGAATAAAAATTCTAGATTATTATTAGATATATATAGTTCACAATGTGTATGTATTTATTCCCCTATGAGCAAGTCTGAGGTGACTCAGGCAGCAGTGGCAAGGAAAAACTCCCTTAAATTGGTAAAGGAAGAAACCTTGAGAGGAACCGGACTCAAGGGGGAACCCATCCTCATATGGGTGACACTGGGGGTGTGATTGTAATATACAGTCAAACAAATGTTGTATTGGTGTAAGGATCATGGACTTTGGATCTCCTTAGTATCACAGAGTCTAACTGGAGATGTTTCAGGATTCTTAGAGTCGGCCTCGGCTCAGTGGACGTCCAAAGGCTTCGTCCCACAGAGGACGTTAGGAGCTGGTACAGTGTCTGGATGCCTTGGGATGGGTATAAAGAGAGAAGCAGTGGAAAGGGATTAACATATCTGCTGTTCATAAAAATGTGCAAGTCTGATGTACTAGTGCATGATACGATAGGATGTATTATGTGTACGCCTGACTAAAGAGATGAGTTTTTAATCTACGTTTAAACTGGGAAAGTGTGTCTGAGCCCCCAACACTATCAGGAAGACTATTCCAAAGTTTGGGAGCTAAATAAGAAAACGCTCTACCACCTTTAGTAGACTTAGATATTCTGGGAACTACCAAAAGTCCTGAGTTTTGTGATCTCGGAGAGCGTGAAGGATTGTAACGTGTTAGAAGACTAGTTAGATACATGGGAGCTAAACCAATAAGAGCCTTGTATGTAAGTAGCAGCAGTTTGTAGTCAATTCTAAACTTAACAGGTAGCCAGTGTAGAGATGATAAAATTGGGGTTATATGGTCATACTTTCTTGTCCTAGTGAGAACTCTGGCAGCTGCTTTATGGACTAACTGTAACCTATTTATTAAAGATGCAGGACAACCACCTAGTAATGCATTACAATAGTCCAGTCTAGAGGTCATGAATGCATGAATTAGCTTCTCAGCATCAGATACAGACAGGATGTTTCTCAGCTTGGCAATATTTCTAAGGTGGAGGAACGCTGTTTTGGTAGTATCAGCGATATGATTTTTAAAAGACAAGTTGCTGTCTAATATAACATTGAGGTCTTTCACTGCCGAGCTACTAGTAACAGTACATCCCTCTAAATGGGAGTTAAGTTGTGAGAGTTTCTGTGCACTGGTTTTTGGACCTATGAGTAGTATTTCTGTCTTATCGGAGTTTAACAATAGAAAGTTGCAGCTCATCCAGTCTTTTATCTCACTAAGGCATTGAGTTAATTTGGACACTGTGGCTATTTCATCTGGTTTTGATGAGATATATAACTGTTTGTCGTCAGCGTAACAATGGAAACTAATCCCATGTCTTCTAATAATGTTCCCTAATGGAAGCATGTATATAGAGAAAAGCAGAGGTCCGAGAACTGATCCTTGAGGGACCCCATAATTAACTGGTAATAAACTGTATATAAGTATAAGTATGTTATTCTAATAATATATTCACTTTTAAGTGTTTTAAAAGAATTCATGTGCAGAACGATAAACACTTTATTAAGGAAGCAACCAAACAGATCCGAATAGTAAGGAAGCTCAATAAAACAGGTAAGCAGTCAGTGAGGTTAAAGTACAGAGGAGAGCAAGGCAAACAGAGAGTAATCCAATAAGATAAGATAAGATAAGATATACCTTTATTCGTCCCAGAATAGGGAAATCTCTTTGTTACAGCAGCAAAGAGAAAGAAATAAACATTAGTAATGGAAATAAACTAAAAACATACAAAGAGCACTTGGCTAAACAAAAGCTTGGTACGCACAGAGTGACAATACTTCACTGGTGTGTGAAGTGCATGCCACTTAAATACCTGGAAGGAACAAAGAAGTTAGTATTCATTGGAACATCTCCTTGGGGGAGTGGCTGGGGTTGTTCTCAAACCCATATTAAATTATATTGTAGGCTTCTATTGTCAGGGATCAGCCCGGACTTCTGGCCATGTGTTATTGTTGTTGTCACGTGTCTGCCCCCCCCCCCATCTGCTCCTCGCTGTTTCCACACCTAATTGTATCTCATTGTCTTTCGTATAAATGTGAGCCGCGTTGCCGTTGGCAGTGCGGAATCATTAGTTAGTTCGTCCTTTACTGTCTTTTCTTTATTGTTTATTAAACCCATTCATTTGAAGCTATCCTGTGTACGGGTCCGTCTCCTTCCTTCCCTGGTTGTGACAGAATGATTCCGCTGACAACTCGAGGAGAACGTCACCTCACTTCATCCGCGGGGGGTGTTGCAGGCCCGTGGTGGAAAATTTCTCCCACCCTCCCTCCCTTTTCCTCAGTTCGTCGAGGCGAGAGTGTGGCCGCGGTGCGTCAGGAGACGCTGCTCGGCACGTTAGCTAAGCTGTGGATGTCGCTCGTCCCTTCAGCTCGGTGGACATCACTCGGGCCTTCAGCTCTTCTGTGGACTTTGCTCGGCCCTTCAGCTCAGATGCGGACGTCGCCTCGGACCTTAAGCTTGGCTGTGGACGTCGCTCGGCCCTCTCTGGCTGCGCCGCCGTGTGCCCTGCTCCCCCCACCTGCCTCGCCGTGTGCTTTGGCTCCCCTCGCCTACCTCGCCGTGTGCCTTACTTCCCCACCGGCCTCGCCGTGGTCCTTGCTCCCCTCACCTGCCTTCACCGTGGTCCTTGCTCCCCCCATCTGCCTTTGCCATGGTCCTTGCTCTCCCCATCTGCATTTGCCATGGTCCTTGTTTCCCCCATCTGCTTGCCCCCCACCCCACCCTCTTCGGACCTTGTCGGGATTTGGCGTTTCGGGAGCCGTGCCTCAGGGGTACTGTCAGGGATCAGCCCGGACTTCTGGCCATGTGTTATTATTATTGTTGTTGTCATGTCTCTGCCCCGCCTTCGTCTGCTCCTCCCTGTCTCCACACCTGTTCCTAATTGTATCTCATTGTCTTTTGTATAAATGTGAACCATGTTGCCGTTGGCAGCGCGGAATCATTAGTTACGTTTAGTCATTGTTACGTGTCGTCATCTATATTGCTTTGGTTCTCGTCATTTACTGTCTTTGTCTTTATCGTTTATTAAACCCCATTCATTAGAAGCTATCCTGTGTACGGGTCCGTCTTCTTCCTTCCCTGGTTGTGACATCTGTCAGTCACAGGATCAAATAAAGTCATGTACAATGTACAAAAAAGTGCAGAAGATGGAAGGCAGAGATTTGAAACAGGGATCACACGACAGGCACTGAAGGAAAATCACAAAACTTGAAAAAGAATGGGTTTTATACTGAAAAACTGTGGGATTTTACAGGGATTTAATACAGCAGTCACGCCGGTCTTCGGTGTGAAGTATCAACATTCGTTGCTTACCGAGCCGTTCATTTTTTTGCCACGTTTAAACAGGATGATGTATTTTAAATGTGAATTTACAAGTAACCAGTTATCAATTTCCAACAGAGAAAAAGAAAAGAAGATACAAAAGAAAGAAGAAGGACAGGAGAAGAAAACCATGTATTACAAGTTAAAGGAAATGAAAGAAAGCAACACCAGACTTAAGGAAATGTTGGAGGGAGTGACTACACAGTTGACTGAAAAGGAAGAGGAGAGCAATAGACTTAAGGGACAGTTACAGGAAGTGAATACACAGTTGACAAACAAGGAAAAGGAGAGCAATAGACTTAAGGAAAGGTTACAGGATGCCAATCATTACAACAGGAAATTAAAGGTTAGTATCATTTTATGGAAACCATTTTTATATCTCACATCATACTGTCTCACTGTTATAGATCAGAATGTGCTTACTACATATACCTGCCTAAACATAACTGCCTCTTAAAGGATTGGTTTGTAAAATATCAATGTCTCAAAACATTTATCTGCCTATTCTGTAGAAGAATATTCATTCTTTCATTTGGCTGACCTCCGTTCTGGTTCTGGTTCCACTGGGTATTGGATTATATTTTGGTTTTAAAGGTAAATGCTGATGAAACAACAGCTACCAAATTTTAAATCCAATATTCCCACTAAAGTTATAGATTATGCTGTAGACCACAGTATTATCCATATTATCTGCTTTGTTTTGTATCAATCTGCTTTTTAGGACATGAAGTGAATCATCCTGAGCTTCGACTGATGTTAGTGGGGAAAACTGGAGCAGGAAAAAGTGCATCAGGAAACACCATCCTGCGTGAAGAAGCCTTCAGAGTCGAGGCATCTCCTGCATCTGTGACCACAATCTGTAAGGTGAAGAACAAACTCCTGGATGGAAAAAACATCACCATAATTGACACTCCTGGTGTCTTGGACACATGGCTAATTTCGAACCGAAAGGCCAATCATGCACATGATTGTATCTCCATGTTTTCTCCCAAACCTCATGTCTTCCTGCTGGTGATCAGGCTGGGAAGATTCACGGTGGAGGAGAACAATGCTGTGAAGTGGATTCAGGAGAACTTTGGAGAAGAAGCTCTGAATTTCACCTTGATTCTGTTCACTGGTGGAGATCTGCTGGAAAAAAAGCCAGTGGAGAAATTCATCAGTAATAGTTATGAGCTCAGGAATCTTGTAGATACCTGCAAAGGTAGATATCATGTTTTAAACAACTATGATAAAAGTAACCACACACAAGTCACAGAGTTGTTAGAAAAGATCAATGTAATGCTACACTTGAACATGGGTTACTTTTACACAAAAGAGAGTAGTAACTTTAAGAGCAAAGAGATGGCAATCAGGCAGGAAGAGGAATTAAAGAGGAAAGCTTTGGAAGAAGAGCAAAAGAGCAAAGAAATGGCAATCAGACAGGAAGAGGAATTAAAGAGGAAAGCTTTGGAAGAAGAAATGAAAACGGAGGAGAGAAGGAAGATAAATGAGATGGCAATGAATCTGAGGGACGAGCAGTATGAGAACAAAAATCTGAAGGCAGAGTTAGAAGGTGCATATAAGACATCTTTCTGGTTTAAGGTCTCAGCTGGCTTCATAACTCTAATATTTATCATTGTGTTTTGCAAAAAGAAGTAAACTAGTCGAAGCATTGGGGGATTTTCACAGCTAATCAGGCCATGGCTTAAAATAATAGTTTGTGTTATCTTTAAAACTAACAGCAAATTGAGTTTAAACTTACCCGTTTTCTAAGTTGTTGTTTTTTTTGTTTTGTTTTTTTCAAATACTTTACATACTATCTTACTTACAAAGGTTTTACAAATGATAATAATAATGGAGTACACAAAATGTTGTGTTGTCATGTTAGGATTTGTAGTGAATGTATTTAGATTTTTTTTTTTCATTCATTCATCTAAGTGAAAATTTCTAATTAATCAACTATGTCTTGATTTTTTTTTTAATGCTTCAAGACTACTGAACCCCTGTCAATGTTCGAGAACATTGTGGCATGACCATGAAAATTCTTTTTCACATACATTTAATTTTACATTATTAAGAGCTAACACTTTTTTCCTAGTAAAAAAAAGATATTTTCATGAAAGGTACTTGACAGAGAAATCTTTTGTAAGTCTTAGCGTTGAAATCAGTTATTAATTAGGATCTCACTGAAGGTTTTGCCTCTGTCCTGTGCTCCATTTTGTAAGACCATTTCCTCACAGAGGTATTCCATTAAATAAACACAGGTCATTGTTGGTAAAATTTTTTGTGAAAACTTTTCTATAACTATTTTAATATTAGTGGAATCTTTTATATTTCTATTATTTGTGAATTTATGTTCTATATTTTATTTGGATACATGTGTTTAATTTTCGTATTTTGTTAGTTCTGAAAAAGTTCATTCAAATACATTTATTAAAATATTTAACCTTTACTAAAGAATTTAACAATGTAACTAAAAAAATTCATTCTAAAGCAATCATTGACGGTGATATTCTGTTTTGTTTTTTGTTAATCTGGGTTCTAAGATGAGACTGATTGTGATGGATGACTCTGGTTCACTTCCAGACTAGGAGCCTAAGGGATGAAGAATTAGGGACCTGAACAATACATCTCAGATTTTGAATAAAACATGAAAAACTACAAACATAAAAATACTAAAGATTATTGTATATAAATACCAAAGACATTTGGTTCTGCTACAAAACAGGACACTGGTGACAATATTGTTTTTTTTTTACAAAAAAATAATTACAAAAAATATCCAAAACAAATGAGACAAACTGAAACAATGTGGGTTCAATGAGGATTGCCCAACCGCGCCCCCCCCCAAAAAAAGTTATTTAAAAAAATATCGCACTCCCTATTGTGAAAAATATATGCGTGTATGCCTAAATAATTGTGTAAGTAGGAAAAAAAAAACAAAAAACGCAAAACTGCATTTAGAAACAGTAGAGTCCCCCCTCCGCTTCCTCACAATGGTTTGACACACTGCCTGCTTTCCGAGTACATCTCACATACTCTGCACACACGAGTCAGGTGTGTGGCTGCGGCTTATTATTTTATTATTATAATTGTATTATATAAATATAATAATCTTATTATTTTATTCACTTTAAATAAAGCGATTCTCTTTAATGTAGCTGATGCAGATTCATTCATAAATATGTGTGGCAAAAATGCTGATTACCGACGTCATTTTCCATGAATCTGCTGTATAAGCGATTAATATCTTACTGTATCTAGTTAACGTTAGCTTGTTTACAATAGCTTGTTGCATAGTGCACTGTAACCTTTAACCCTTTTTTAATTCCTAGTTTTTATTGTTGTGATTATTTTTATGATAATTTTACTTTCTTTGAAGAATTTTTAATGACGCAGTCTCCATGCTACAATAATAATCTTTATAAGTACAATTAGACTATTATTTGTGTCCCCCCTTCAAAAATTGCTCATGAGAAATTTTATATTTATTGTCCCCCCTACTGTTAAATGAAATTTACGCCGATGTGTTCATGTATATAATTTCTGATTTTTTTAACACCATGAAAATGGTAACATTGTGCATGTCAGAAGATCATGTTGGTGAAATGTGAAATATAAAATTCAGTTTTTATTCTGCATATTTTGAAGTTTGTATTTTTTAGTGGTGTAATGAATCTCATCTGTGCTCAGAGATTTGAGTATAATGAGCTTCCTTATGTAACATAAAAAACTTTCATAATGCAATCAAACTTAAATATGTTAACTTCAATTCATGACTTTTGGCAGACACCTCATCCAGAGCAAGTTACAAATTTAAACAAGTTACTCATTTAAAGCAGTTTGCTCAAGGGTACAGCGATTGTAGCACTTGGTGGTAGTGCTGGGATTTGAACTTGTGACCTCCTGAGCAGTAGACCACCATCTTGACGACTGAGCTTCCACTGAACCCTTTCACACACACCAGCACTGAATGTATCTTTTTTTTGTTCCAAGCAGCTTTATTGTACTTGGGGATCGCAGAAAAACGTTTACTTTGAAACGTTTACTTTTCACATACTGGCGCCCCCTACTGGTGGTATAATTAATTAACTGCTGATTGTAGAAAGTGAAAGTTGTAAGGTTTCGCAATTTAAATGTGCGTCACATTCACAAAACAGGCTAAGAACCGCTGCTTTAAAATAATCTGTTGGCATTTAGTGGGCTTTCCAGAAAAAGAGCTTTCTTTAAACAAATTCTATTAAAAAAAAAAAACGTTAAATGATTTGATTACTGATTACAAAAATAATGCAAAAGTTTAAAGCCTTAAGCAATCTAACACTTTCCTCCATTTAAAACATAATACTAAACAACTGAAGTTGCCAAACCTTGTAAAGCAAACTGAAAAGAGGAACAGAATCAAAAGAGAAATGAAAGTATAAATTATAATAGTGTATGAAAATATAAAAGTGTCAGCGAGGCGGGGATAAAATACACCCAAATGCAGAATAGCCCAAAAATAAACAGGTTTTATTAACTAAAAAACATGTAACAAATAATAATAATCTAGGTAATCTAGGTAATAATCTACCACTATATAGGTTTATATATTAAGAATGCTATTTAAACTAGTATTATTTATAGTCTGTTATGTGGCATTTACATTTTACATTTACATTTACAGCATTTGGCAGACGCCCTTATCCAGAGCGACGTACATAAGAGCTTAAATCTCTAACATTGAATACATTAATGCTGGTTCACTAGGTTACATACTTAAGATACCATGAGTTTAAAACATTTGTTCAAAGTTACAATGAAAAAGTGTCAAAGGTTTTTTTTTGTTTTTGGTTTTTGGTTTTTTTTTATGCAAAAGATAAGGAAAGAAGTGCTAGTTGAAGTGTTTCCTGAATAAGTAGGTCATCAAAGCAGTTTGGCGTCGCGTCTCTTTTACTGTAAAGTTACTTTCGTTTTCATAAACACAGTATTTCGAAGACACTTGTTTTAAATGTGATTTCTAAATGAAATTCTAATGTGTTGTTTTAGTCATTTTGGAATACAACAGATTCGGAATTCAAAAATGCATTTGAAAAAATGTGAGAAAAGAAAAGAATAGAAAAAAAGAAAAGAAAAGAAAAATGAAATTGGGAAACTGCACTTCCTGAAAGTTTTCAGATTTGAGGGGCTTTTAATAATCTTCCTGCTACAGAACGGTGTCTTTATATAAGTTATGAATAAACTCATTAGAAATGAACATAAATACAGCACATTTACAGTACCTACACTAAACGTTTTTACATTGTTACAATAAAAAAATCTTTCATGTTAAACAAAATAAAAATACATTTACTAATGACATCAGTTAAGAAATTGTATTGTTGTTGCAAATTTATATATTCGCTTTTAAATACATTTTTAAGAGACAGAGGAAATCTCTGACACCAAAATATTCCACTTATTGCTGAAATAAAAGGGACATTTCAGCTTAGTAGACCATCAAACCCATCAGATCACAGTGACCTTCTCTGTGCTCACAGAATTAATAAATTAATTTTACTGAGGAATCTTAAAGTAACTGATCTTCAAATCACTACTTATATCAAAATAATTGACCCAGGAGGATAAAAAGGACATATTATAATGGAAAGCTGTATTTGTGTGTGTGTGTGTGTGTGTGTGTGTGTGTGTGTGTGTGTGTGTGTGTGTGTGTGTGTGTGTGTGTGTGTGTGCGTGCGCGTGCGTGCGTGCGTGCGTGCGTGTGAAACAGTTACAGGAAGAGACTACACAGTTGACTAAAAAGGAAGAGAAGAACAATAGACTTAAGGGACAGTTACAGGAAGTGACTACACAGTTGACTAAAAAGGAAGAGGAAAACAGTAGACTTAAGGGACAGTTACAGGAAGTGATTACACAGTTGACTGAAGAGGAAAGCGATAGACTTAAGGGACAGTTACAGGGAGTGACTACACAGTTGACTGAAAAGGAGAGCAATGGACTTGAGGGACAGTTACAGGAAGTGACTACACAGTTGACTGAAAAGGAGAGCATTGGACTTGAGGGACAGTTACAGGAAGTGACTACACAATTGACCGAAAAGGAGAGCAAGGGACTTAAGGGACAGTTACAGGAAGTGACTACACAGTTGACTGAAAAGGAGAGCAAGGGACTTAAGGGACAGTTACAGGAAGTGAATAAACAGTTGACTGAAGAGGAGAGCGATAGTCTTAAGGGACAGTTACAGGAAGTGACTACACAGTTGACTAAAAAGGAAGAGGAGAACATTAGACTTGAGGGACAGTTACAGGAAGAGACTACACAGTTGACTAAAAAGGAAGAGGAGAACAATAGACTTGAGGGACAGTTACAGGAAGTGACTACACAGTTGACTAAAAAGGAAGAGGAGAACAATAGACTTGTTGTAATGTTGTATTATACAGTGCATTTACCTGTAGTATCAATCTCAAGACATTTCCTATTTACTTGACCTTCTGACCTATTCTAGCTTTTCCACTAAACTCTACACAATATATTTTCTTTTGAAAAACTGCAACTATATCATCTCTCCTCATAAGAAGTTTGGTTACTCTCTGTTCAAAAATAAATGTTGAACCATATGTTTAGGTTTAGGAGTTCCCTTGGATGGTTTGTGTTAGAGTTGGTCTTGGTGTGCCGTGCTAATGTTATTCAAGGTAGACTGTAAAATGTTAAAGGTACAGATTACCAGGATTTAAAAAAAATAATTTGCACATCAGATCACTGCACTAACCTGTACTGTAATTTTCTACTACCTAAAATTAATTAATAAAGTTATGTACATATGTTCTAAATGAAAAGAACATATTTCATACAACAATTATAATTATATTATTCTAATAATATATTCACATTTAAGTGTTTAAAAGCTCTTTGTAATGAAGGAGTATGTGTAACGTACAGAAGACAATGAACGCACAGATGAGATCAAAACCAGTGTTTATTGATAGTGCAGGTCTGAGGTAAAGCTGCAAAGCTTGGGGACGTGGTGAAGGACGCTTCGCCCTTGCTCCGATAAACACACGCTCGATAAGGAGTTGAATCTGGTAACGTGCAGATCAGGATCTGGAAACGCTACTGAGAAGAAGAATGGGAGAGTCGAGTTAGTAAGCATAGCATACGAGACTGGACGGTGAATGAAGGTGAGCAGTTATCAGTAATAGTTATGAGCTCCAGAATCTTGTAGATACCTGCAAAGGTAGATATCATGTTTTAAACAACTATGATAAAAGTAACCGCACACAAGTCACAAAGTTGTTAGAAAAGATCAATGTAATGCTACACTTGAACATGGGTTACTTTTACACAAAAAAACATAGTAACTTTAAGAGCAAAGAAATGGCAATCAGACAGGAAGAGGAATTAAAGAGGAAAGCTTTGGAGCAAGCGCAAAAGAGCAAAGAAATGGCAATCAGACAGGAAGTGGAATTAACGAGGAAAGCTTTCGAGCAAGCGCAAAAGAACAAAGAAATGGCAATCAGACAGGAAGAGGAATTAAAGAGGAAAGCTTTGGAGCAAGCGCAAAAGAGCAAAGAAATGGCAATCAGACAGAAAGAGGAATTAAAGAGGAAAACTTTGGAGCAAGCACAAAAGAGCAAAGAAATGGCAATCAGACAGGAAGAGGAATTAAAGAGGAAAGCTTTGGAAGAGGAAATGCAAATGGAGGAGAGAAGGAAGATAAATGAGATGGCAATGAATCTGAGAGACGAGCAGTATGAGATCAAAAATCTGAAGGCAGAGTTAGAAGATGCATATAAGTAATCTTTCTGGTTTAAGGTCTCAACTGGCTTTCTCGCTCTAATATTGATCATTGTGTTTTGCAACAATAAGTAAACTAGTGGAAGCATTGGGGGATTTTCACAGCTAATCAGGCCAGGGCTTAAACTAATAGTTTGTGTTATCTTTAAAACTAAAAGCAAATTGAGGTTAAACTTACCCATTTTTTTAATACTTTACATTTTATCTTACTTGCAAAGGTTTTACAAATGATAATAATGATCTGGAGTTCACAAAATGTCATGTTGTAGTGTTAGGATTTGCACTGAATGTATTTTGATTTTTTTTTTGTTCATTCATTAAAATGAAAACTTTTAATTAATCATGTGTCTTAATTTTATTTTAATGCTTCAAGACTACTGAACCACTGTCACTGTTCGAGAACATTGTGGCATGACCATGAAATTTTAATTTCACTTAAATTTCATTTCATTTCATTGGTGGATAGGGATGAGAGGGGAAAAAGGCATAATACAGGTAGATTTTCACTTGTTTCACACAGAAGTTTGTTACAACCCAGTCTAGGGTTGGACTGCACAGCGTTAAAGCTCAGGATTCAGTGATTGGATATCTTTAAAAATACCACAAGAAACCACACAAGGTATAATTTGTAGGTAAGTGTATTTACAGATATAAAGTATTTTATATATATATATATATATATATATATATATATATATATATATATATATATATATATATATATATATATATATATATATATATATACACAGCCAACAGTACACAGGCATCTCTTCAAGGTGGGCCCAGGCCAAAATAATAAACAAAAAAAGGGCTAACAGTGAGATAACTATGCTTACCTGAAAACAAAGAAAAGAAATACAGGGGAACTTCCCTAACTCCCTATCAACTTCCCTACCAAACACACACGGGGGAAAAAGGAACCCACTCCCAAAGAAAAAGGGCAGCCACACCCCTACTGCCAGTGAAACAGGGAAAATTGTACAGTGATTTTATATATACACACACACATACACAAAAGTGCAACACAGCAATAAGTCCAAAGGGTAAACCAAGCTCAGAGTCAAAAAGCAGGCAGAAGTCAATACCAGAACAATCACAAAATAACAATAATCTAACTATCACAACAACAAACCACCACTACTAACAACACCCTCCTCCTTCTTCTTCTGCTTCCTCTTTATATAGACCATTAGTGATAATGTCATCAATATGGGGGCAGGATCAGGACAGGCTAGGGCAGGTTGCAAACTCTGGCCTCGAATCAACCTGCACACAGACATGTACAAAAACACACAATACAATACCCTATTTTCACGGGTTGTAACACCCCCATCTAAGTGTGAACCTAATATTGGTTCACAACCAACACAGAAAAAAAACCAATAATCGTAACCTCAAACCCGTGATAAGGCATCAGCCAACACATTCTGGCTGCCCTTTTTATGCTCAAGCACTAAATTAAAACCTTGCATGATCAGAGACCATACAAAGACTTGTATCGGCATAGGGCTATCAATAAGATAAACTTCAAAATGTTGAATCGCTAACAACGATGCAAGTGCTTCTTTTTCAATCGTACTGTAGTTAAGCTGGTGTTTTAGAAACTTCTTTGAAAAATAACAGACTGGGTGTTCCATCCCAAAATCATCATCTTGCAGAAGCACTGCTCCTGCACCTGTGCCACTCGCATCAACTTCCAACTTACAAATTTTTTTCAAGTCTGGAGCAGACAGAACTGGTGAGCTAGTCAGGAGAAGTTTAGCAGACTCAAAGGCAGACTGACATTCTGGAGTCCACTTGAACAACACATTCTTACATAATAAGTTAGTCAAGGGTGAAACCACATCAGAGAAGTTTTTACAAAAACATCGGTAGTAACCAGCCGTACCTAAAAACCGACGGAGCTCACGCCTAGTCTTAGGAGCTGGGAACATACATATAGCCTGAACTTTGGCACTTAATGGCTTGACATCCCCTTGTCCTACCTGCTTACCCAAATAGGAGACAACTCCTTTATACCAAACTCACATTCATCCAAGTTCAGAACTAAGGACGCGTCTGAGAACATTTTCTAAGTGTTTAAGATGTTGCTTCCAAGTATCCGAAAAGACAACCACATCATCCAAGTATGCTGCACAGTTCGGAACATCCCCCAAAACTCTATTCATCAGCCTCTGGAAGGTTGCTGTGGCATTATGCTGAGGCCAAACACCATAACAGTATACTGGAGGAAATTATCAGGTGTAGCAAAGGCAGAGATCTCAGGGGCACGAGGGGTAAGAGGAACTTGCCAATAACCCTTAAGAAGGTCCAACTTACTGGTGAATCTAGCTGCCCCAACAGAATCAACACAATCCTCCATTCGCGGGATAGGAAATGAATCAGGCTTTGTCACAGCGTGAACTTTTCTGTAATCAGTACAGAAACGAAAGGAGCCATCAGCTTTAGGCACTAACACACAAGGGGAACACCATGGGCTCACACTCAGCGTAGCTAACCCATTTTCCAATAAATAATCAGTTTCCTGCCGCATAATTGCACGCTTAGAAGGGTTCACCCGATATGGGTGTTGTCTAATCGGTTTATGATCACCCACATCAATGTCATGTTCAATGACTGTAGTACGCGATGGCACATCAGCAAACAGTTTAGGAAATCTACCTATTAATCCTTTAATGTCTTCCTGGAATGATAGAGGCAACTTTTCTGGCAGCCGCTGTAAGGCTTCAGGGTTCACTAAACGAAGGGAAGACATACGGTTGTAAATCAACTTCAGAGGAGTATTCAGCAGGAGGAATCTGCCCACCTACAGAGAGGGTCATCACCGATGTCACAGCTGGGGCAGGTTTGGACTCCGCTGGCGAAGGCCGAGCATGATACTGTTTTAACAGGTTAATGTGACACACACATCGTCTACGACCAGGCATACTGAGAACATAGTTAGTGGGACTTAGTTAGTTGCTTCACTTCATATGGTCCAGCAAACCGGGTCTGGAGAGAGGATCCAGGCACCGATAATAGCGCCAGCACTTGGTCACCAACACAAAATGAGCGAAAAACAGCCTTACGGTCATACCGCTCTTTCATAGCCGCTTGTGAAGAGCGCAATGCAGCTCCTGCCATCTCTCATGCTAACTCTAAATGCTCATGAAGAAGTCGAACATCCTTCACAATTGTTTTACCCAAAGGGGGAGAAGACTTAGCCAACCACTGTTCTTGCAGGGCTTTCAGGGGACCCCTCAAAGAGTGACCAAACACAAGGTCTGACGGGCTAAAACCAAGAGATTCTTGCACCGCATCACGTATAGCAAATAGTACGAAAGGAACCCCTCATCCCAATCCTTACCAGCTTCTACACAGAATGTGAGCAGCATGGTTTTAAGAGTTTGATGAAAGCGCACCAATGCACCTTGTGACTCTGGATGGTAAGCACTGGAAAGCTGGTGAGAAATCTGCAACGTGTCCATTACTTGGGAGAACAGCCGTGATGTAAAATTTGTCCCACGATCAGTCTGTATACACTTAGGGAGACCAAATGTGGTGAAAAACTTGATAAGGGCCTTAACCACTGTTTTTGACTTAAGTGTATGCATAGGGAATGCTTCAGGGAAACAGGTGGCAGCACACATTATAGTCAGTAGGTAAGAATTACCAGAATGGGTTTTAGGCAATGGACCAACACAATCCACTATAATCCTTTCAAACAGGTCTGTGCTGACTATGATAGGTTTCAGGGGAGCCGGTGGAATAACCTGATTAGGTTTACCCACTAACTGACATGTATGGGAAGTCCGGCAATATTGTACAACATCATTCTTTATACCAGGCCAATAGAAATAACACAAGATACGTTGATGAGTCTTGTGGATCCCTGCATGTCCAAAACAAGGATGATCATGAGCTAAGTTGAGAACATAATTTCTCAGCGAACTAGGAACCACTACCTGGAATATTTCCAACCAAGGATCCTCATTTCCCGGGAGGGGACCATTTCCTAATCAACACTCCATCTTCCACAAAATACCTGCTCTGATACTGCTGAACATCAAACTGATTATAGAAAGACTCAAAACACTGTCCTAATGAAGGGTTGGATTGCTGAGCAGACATTAACTGATCACGAGACATGGGCAAATCTACCTCAGGGCCAGGATAGATATTCTTATTTGTCATCTCAATGTTGTCACTAACATTTTTACAAGGTTCCTCCTGAGATAGGAAGGACATTGACAAATAAACTACATCACCAAACTTCTTTTGTTGGGCTCGTGTCAAGACAAACAGGGAACAGAGAAGAATACTGGTCACCAACTTGAGAAGTATCAGTCACTGGTTCAGAAACTACTTCGGGTAAAACGAAATTTCCATCTATGTCATTACCTAGAATGACTGAAACTCCTGCGACTGGTAGCTCTGAGCGCACAGCTACTTTAACCAGCCCAGAGAAATTCTCAGTTTCCAAATATACATGATATAATGGCACACGAATGACCTCCATACCAATTCCTTGAATTAAGACATCTCTACCTGCATACGAGGCTTCAGAAAACGGTAGTGTACTTTCCGACACACATGTCTGTGCCGAACCAATATCTCTCAGTACTCTTACAGACTGTTTCATATCCTCAGTACTTAATGAGACATATCCTGAACATACAAAAGATCTAAACATTGGCTCAATGAGGCAGTGACTCTCAGAGATGCCTTTTGAAACCGCTACTGCATTAACCTTTTTAACCTCCGCTGGCTGCTTAGTTTGCTTCCGCTGGAGCACGGGACAGTTGGCAATGATATGACCCATCTCATGACAATAGAAACAAGTACGAGAGCCAACTGAGGGATTAGCCATGGTTCCCGTTCTATTTGTAGGCTTAAAGGAATGTGCCGATGCATCTTTGCGAGATGAGGGTGGACTAAACACAACCTTATGAGTTAATACAAACTCACCTTAAAATATAGCAGCTTTAGACACGGTTTCAATTTTCTGTTCATTTAAATGCACTACCAACTGTTCTGGCAGACATGACTTAAATTCTTCCAGCAATACCAACTCTTTAAGCTGGTCAAAATCTTTTACCCCACTAGCTGAACACCATTTATCGAGCAGTGTGGTTTTCTCACGTGCAAACTCAACATAGGTCTGGTGAGGAGACTTAACAGTGTTCCTAAAGTTTTGTCCGTAGGCTTCCGGCACACGCTCATATGCACGGATCACTGTTGCTTTAACTGTGTCATAATTCAAACTCTGCTCAAGAGTGAGAGCAGAACATGCTTCCTGTGCCTTACCTGACAGTTTACATTGCAGCAACAATGTCCATAAACTTTCTGGCCAGTCCAACGTAGTGGCTACTCTCTCAAAAACTGCAAAGTAGGCATCAACCTCATCTTCACGGAACACAGGCACTAAACCAATATGTTGGCTAACATCAAAGACAAACGGACTTACGGATGAGGACTCAGCTGTAGCAGGCGGTGGCCTGGAGCATTCAGAGGCAATAGGAGACGGGGAGGTTGGTTTCGAGGAACTGAACGTTCGTGGCAGCGGCAGCGGCTTCTGCCGCTGAGCTGCCAAGTCAAGTTTTTTCCCTTCAATATCCAACTCCTGTTCACAGACTATCAAGAGCTGCGTGTTGTACTCTTGCCTCTTAATCTCCACTTCAAGCTCCTTTAGAGCGAGCTGCCAACCCGGATCTACCACACCAGCTTACCTCAGCCTCCTCCAGCTCCGTCCTAGCCTCCGCTCTGCTGGGAACCTGGAGGGGTTGGGTAGTCTGTACAGTGCTTCCCGGGAGCACTTCCCGCTCAGGTAGGACCTGTTGAGCCGCCAGTGCCTCATATAGTTCCGCTTTGACTACCTTTTTGCTAGCTGTCCGACAAACTGGCACATTGAAAAAATCAGCAATGAGGAGCAGATCATCTTTCCTGCACCTATCAAAAGCTTCCAATGAAGGACAAGCGTAAACATGATTAAATCAAATGCCATGACCCACACAGACAATATACCCGCACACACTATACACTGAATATAAAGATATCCCGGACGAGCCCCCAAATTTGTTACAACCCAATCTAGGGTTGGGCTGCACAGCGTTAAAGCTCGGGATTCAGTGATTGGATATCTTTAAAAATACCACAAGAAACCACACAAGGTAGAATTTGTAGGTAAGTGTATTTACAGATATAAAGTATATATATATATATATATATATATATATATATATATATATATATATATATATATATATATATACACATACACAGCCAACAGTACACAGGCATCTCTTCAAGGTGGGCCCAGGCCAAAATAATAAATAAAAAGGGCTAACAGTGAGATAACTATGCTTACCTGAAAACAAAGAAAAGAAAAATACAGGGGAACTTCCCTAACTCCCTATCAACTTCCCTATCAAACACACACGGGGGAAAAAGGGAACCCACTCCCAAAGAAAAAAGGCAGCCACACCGCTACTGCCAGTGAAACAGTGACAATTGTACAGTGATATATATATATATATACAAAAGTGCAACACAGCAACAAGTCCAAAGGGTAAACCAAGCTCAGAGTCAAAAAACAGGCAGAAGTCAATACCACAACAATCTCAAAATAACAATAATCCAACTATCACAACAACAAACCACCACTACTAACAACACCCTTCTCCTTCTTCTTCTGCTTCCTCTTTATATAGACCATTAGTGATAATGTCATCAATATGGGGCAGGATCAGGACAGGCTAGGGCAGGTTGCAAACTCTGGCCTGGAATCAACCTGCACCCAGACATGTACAAAAACACACAATACAATACCCTATTTTCCCGAGTTGTAACAAGTTACAGAGGGCGAAATCTTTTGTACTTATTTCTATAATAAGGGGATTAAATAATCCGTGCTTCCCTGCCCACTCCCCTGTACTATACAAGAACCAGAAACCGGGCAGGAAAAATCACTACTGACCCACACCACCCTGGACACAACACCTTTCAGCTCCTCTCTTCTGGCAGAGCTACAGAGCTTTGTTTACTAAAACTGTCAGACACAGGAACAGTTTCTTTCCCAGACAATCACCCTGATTAACAACTCACCATAATTATATTCCCTGCTTCATAGCATAAGTACTGCATTATCAGGACTGTCAGTCATCACATCATCCATATATATTACACACTACTGATGCTGTATATTGTTCAAAAAGTTTTAATATTGCACAATATTGTTATTTGCACTCCCATGTACTCACTCACTTTTTATGTACATAACTGATCAGTCATATATTCTGTATTCATATTTAATACTCATACTGTCTATATTATATCAAATCGTCTGTATTGTCTTGTATAGTCTGTATTGTCTTGTCTGGTATAGCGTTATTTATGTCTGTATTGTCTTGTATAGTTTGTAATGTCTTGTCTTGTAAAGTATAGTGTTATTTATGTCTGTATTGTCTTGTCTTGTATAGTATAATGTTATTTATGTCTGTCTTGTCTTGTATAGTCTGTACTGTCTTGTTTTATATAGTATAGTGTTATTTATGTCTGTATTGTCTTGTCTTGTATAGTATAGTGTTATTTATGTCTGTCTTGTATAGATATGGGATGTGGTAGCTCAGTGGTTAAGGTTAAGGTTCAACTACTGATCGGAAGGTCATTGGTTCGAATACTTGGTCGAGTCCACCAAATTGCCAGTGCAGGGCCTCTGAGCAAGGCTCTTAACCCTCAATTGCTCAGGGGTATAAACTGAAATAAAAATGTAAGTCTGGATAACAGTATCTGCTAAATGCTGTAAATGTATTGTCTTGCTTTGTATAGTGTTATTTATGTCTGTATTGTCTTGTCTTGTATAGTAAAGTGTTATTTATGTCTGTATTGTCTTGCTTTGTATAGTGTTATTTATGTCTGTATTGTCTTGTCTTGTATAGTATAGTGTTATTTATGTCTGTATTGTCTTGCTTTGTATAGTGTTATTTATGTCTGTATTGTCTTGTCTTGTATAGTATAGTGTTATTTATGTCTGTATTGTCTTGTATTGTATAGTATAGTGTTATTTATGTCTGTATTGTCTTGTCTTGTCTTGTATAGTATAGTGTTATTTTTGTCTGTATTGTCTTGTCTTGTATAATATAGTGTTAATTATGTCTGTATTGTCTTGTATTGTATAGTGTTATTTATGTCTGTGTTGTATAGTATAGTGTTATTTATGTCTGTATTGTCTTGTATTGTATAGTATAGTGTTATTTATGTCTGTATTGTCTTGTATTGTATAGTATAGTGTTATTTATGTCTGTATTGTCTTGTCTTGCTTTGTATAGTGTTATTTATCTGTGTATTGTCTTGTCTTGTATAGTATAGTGTTATTTATGTCTGTATTGTCTTGTATTGTATAATATAGTGTTAATTATGTCTGTATTGTCTTGTATTGTATAGTATAGTGTTATTTATGTCTGTATTGTATAGTATAGTGTTATTTATGTCTGTGTTGTCTTGTCTTGTATAGTATAGTGTTATTTATGTCTGTATTGTCTTGTCTTGTATAGTATAGTGTTATTTATGTCTGTACTTTTGAGGAACCAAATTCCTTGTATGTGTAAACACACTTGGAAAATAAACCTGGTTCTGATTATGAGTTTCCATGTTGTAGCGGATATCTCACACACACACACACACACACACACACACACACACACACACACACACACACACACACACACACACACACACACACACACACACACACACACACACACACACACACACACACACACACACACACACACACACACACACACACACACACACACACACACACACACACACACACACCTCAAAAAAAGTTCTGGTGGGTCTCAGTCTATTCTCTAGTTCAGTAGTCAGAGCTCTGATCAGGGAGTCTGATATTTTAAGAGCGGTCTCTCTCAATCACAATGTCTTTCCTGCACACCGGAACATTTGCACCACAACAACCAAGAGACAGGGAGCTCTGATGCGCACACATGATCTTCCTTGGTAGATGAACCAAACTTTCAGCCAGCTTTGTCTACAAATGTAAGCACCTGGTTATTGTTGTGGCTCTCAAATGAAATCTTATTGGTTCGTTTGAGTCTCAACATTTTAACAATTTAAAAATCCACTAGTGAGCCTACAATCCTGCTTGAGGCACCATGAAAGAATAATGTTTTTTAGAATCAACTTAGCAAGAGGGTCCAGTACTAAAACTTCTGGCGTAGAGTTTTCGAAATAACACTTTAAGAAAAAAACACTACATTAGGTAAACATGCCAGGAGCCCTGCCAAACGCGACTTACTGCATTGCCGCCATAGAAAGCCCCCCATGAAAGAATAATGTGATTAAACTAGCAATTACATGATGCTTAAAGCTGAAATGTTTTTTTTTTGCTTGTTTGTTTTAAAATCCCAGTGACTGACAAGGAAATGAAGGTTGTTTCACAGGAAAATGAGGCACAAGTGTCCCAGATTTTAGGGAGACAGATTCTTTACCAGAGACGCATCTTGTGTACACCAGGTACTGATTCACCACCTAGAGAGCTGACTGAAACACACTCCTCATTTCTGCTTCTAAATGAAGGACAACCAACAAACCACATTCACACACTTTGTGCCTGCAGCTCCCTCATCCTCTTCTGTACGTGTGTCCACTCCAGAAACACACCACCTGTCACATGATCACCAAGCGACTGCTCTGATTGGACTAGCCTGCTCGTGGCCGTCTTCTCCTCTTCCTCCTCCTCGGTGTTCACAACCTCCTCTAGAGTCTGAGCCACAAAACAAGAAGTGAAAGTTCTCAGAGATAGAAGAACCTCAGGTCACTCATTCAGTGCTCGCTCGCTACATCAGCTCTGGTGTAAAAAAAAAATCTTGTCTCATTTTCTCACATATTAACAAATCTTTGGAAAATGATTCAACTTGTCAATGTGGGGAAACCAAAACAGTGTTTAAGACCTAATGGGAAAAATCTGTTAAATATCTGATAAAATATTTATTTTTAAAAGAATCAAATGTTTAATTGTATGTTCACATATGACATTTGGCAGGCGGTCCCTTAACCAGAGACTTACAGAACTGATAAGAAATCTCAGTTTGTGGAGGTAATAGAAACAAGAAAAGCCAGAATCCATGAAGTTTTAGCCCAATATTGTTTGTTTCCTGTAACCATATGAGCTCCTGTTTCATCACCTGCTGCATGTCAGTTCTGAGCGCGTGCAGTAGAGTCGTGAGGCTGTGACGCAGCTTCATAGCTTCCCTGAGTTCAGCCTCCCTCCTCTCCAGCATTAACCTCAGAGCCTCCTCTTTCCTTCATATAGATAGACAGATAAAAAAAAACATATTTAACAGACAAAAACCAAGAGTTTGAAACATGACCCTGGATATCAAATAATCTCTGAATTTGGGGATACATGAATGAGGACCTAAAGTTCTGTTTTGTTTGGGTCTGTCCTTTTTTTTTGTTCAGATAGGAAAACTTACATCTGGTCTTTGTCTGGACCTGCACAATGCAGTAAACCAAACGACTGATTTAAAGTTTGTTGACTTTTAAATCAGAGCTCTGTGTAGAGTCTGTATGTATTTTTGAGACCAGCCTTTTATCTTTCCAGTCTAAAAGCTGAACTGTGTAGATAAGAGGATGCTGGCATACAGGACATATAAACTGTACCTGCCATCAGACTGTGCTCTCCGGGACACAGGCTCTCTCTGTCCTAGCAGCTTAGGATGAGCATTTATGGTCTCTATAGCTGTAAGGAAGAGAAAATATAGCCACAGATTCTCTAAACCCCAGTCCTGAACACGAACATCACTGTTTGTAGATTTACAGTGTGATAAACAACAATATTCAGAGAGCAAAGTGGCTCTGTGCGTCTTACACAGGCCTCGGTGTCTGTCTGTAAACTGCGAGAGCTTCTCCTTCATCCTGTTGATGAGCTGCTCTCTGCGTTTTAATTCTAATGCCTGCTGGTTACTGCGAGACTGCAGCTTGGAGGTCTGCACAGAGAGAGAGAGAGAGAGAGAGAGAGAGAGAGAGAGAATGTTTTTGGGAAATGGCTTATACTTCCAGTCAGTAAAAAAAAAAAAAAAAAAAATGTTCCACTTAAAATAATACAATCCTTCATTCATTTCACTTGGGAAACTGATCCTGTTATAAATTTTGCATAAGCATTATTAAAAATTTACCCGTGTTTCTCTTAAAAGAACAAAATTAGCATTATTGTTTACTTGCTACATAGCACTGATGTTAGAGACTGGGAAACAGAAATACTTTATTAACTCTTGGTGCTTGGTCAGGATATAGAGATGATTTTTTGCAGCACTTATTAGACAAATCTTTACTACACCAGCAGGAGGCGCTAAAGTGCTGCTTTACAGGCAGTGTGCGCGTCATGAAAAATAACGTCTCCTGTATCAATATGATAGTGTACAACGTGTACAGGTACAGGTACACACACACACACACACACACACACACACACACACACACACACACACAGACAGTCCCTCCTTACCTTCTCCCTCTCACCCTGAAGAGCATCTCGCAGCCTGGTGATGAACTGATCTCTCTCCATGAGCTGCGATGGTGGAATCACACAGTCACTTTACACATCATTAGAACAAAGAAAGCTGTTTAATATAGAAGGAATAAATCACATGCGAAGAGTTACCACCACAAAGGTGATTATTCTGTTCACCACCGCACGTTCATGAACGACACAGTAGAGTTTTTATCCGTTTACAGCTACATCTAATTCACTTCCCTTCCCTTCTCACTGCACCTGAACTGATCTGTTCCTTCGAGTCTCCTTTGTGAATCCTGCTGGAAGCTCTGCATGGAAAACTGACCTGAAGCAACGATCGTGTGCTCTGGACCTCTGGTAGAGAAGGAAAACCAGGAACACTGCAGGACCCTGACTGACGTGAGATTAATTAGTGACTAGATGCTTTGATGAGTCTTTAATTAAGTAACACCTGAGGTCTCGTGAACCCTGTAACGAGATGTTAGCAGTCTTCCTTCTTGTTTGGACGCCATCAGACCCAAAGCTTACAATCACACTCACACACACACCACCCTAAACTAGTTCTAATGCACAAACTTGGATCATCTGAGACACGTTCACCAGCTGACGTGTCCTTCTTCAGGTTTAATTTAACTCACTGTCTAGTCCAGCGGGAGATGTTCAGGGTCGTAGCTAAACCACATTCTTCCACATCATCTAAACCTGATCAAAGATGAAGATTTGTTTTAATGTACATTTGCACGTGTTAATATACAACGCATCGTTTATACATTTAAGTTCCAGTTAAAATGACTTGCAGGAACATCAGCTACTATGATGTTTATCTCTCATAAACAAAGCTAGAGTTAAATGAATGTTTTTTCTTTAGGTTTAGAATCCTTACTCGTGATCGTGACCTCGTGCATGAACGACGTGTAAACTCGGTTGGGATTTGGACTTGACCCTGAGAGTGTGAGCCCAGCCTCAGGTGGATGTTATTACTGCTCATCAGTTACACACACAACCAACCGAGCTGCAATGATCTCTCCACACACATTATTGTTTACATTTAATCACCAGGTAAATTACAGAACGTTAAAAAGAAATAAGGTCACACACAGATAACAGGTAAAGTGTGTAGATTTACTGAAAAATTTACAATGACACTGTAAGGCACACTGATTGTAGAGTCTCACTAAACACAAACAAACAATAATTAAGAAAAGGTCTAAGGTTCAGCAATGAATGGATTAGAGTTTCTTTTTCATACTTTACTGAACGTGAAAATACAAACTAAATTAGAAAGAAAAAAAAATCACCCAAAACACAAAGAATTTATGCTGCAGTGTTAAAGTCTCTGTAGTGTTATAAATCTTTCTACCCAACGATTAGTAATTATCCAGCTTGCATATCCAGAGAGAAAGAGAGAGAGAGTATGTATGTGTAAGTGTGTGTGTACAAAACACAGCACATATATAGTGTCATAATTTGCACATGTGATCAGGAATGTGTGTGGATTAGGGTTTAATGATGATGAGCAAAACACATGTGGAGAATAATACTAATATAAGTCAGTAGACCAACACTCCAATCTTTTTGATGTAAATCAATTGCTAATAAATTTGTATCAAAAGAATCACTTTGGAAAATCTGCACCCTGGTGTTAGAAACCTTTAATAACCTCTAACAACCTCTCCCAACATTTATCTAAATATCTTCTATTTGTCTTCATATCAATGCTAGAAGGTGAAGTTTATGAAAAAGGTGGAAAAGCTTCCACAAGGCAGGTTGCTGCGCCTCATACAACGAAGAAGCCGCTACTAATGTGCTCGTTCCTAACACTGTTTTAAAAACAATGTTCTTCCTCTCGTGTTCTCCAGATGAGATAGGATTTACTGGTAGCTCTTTCATACTTTATTAAACACTGGGTCTTAATGTTTCTAGATTTAAGCTTCTGTCTGTGTAGTGTGTTTACGGTAGACGTAATAACAGCTGAAACGCTTATAGTACATTATAGTAATGTTCTTCAGTGGACAATCAGAAACCCATTAAAAAGCTGATGACTTTATAATTTCACGCACTTGACCGAAAAACTGATATCAGCACTGTAACACTACAGTATCAGGACAAGCGTTAAATTACATAACAGAGCATGTTTTGCTAGCAGTTTAATCACCTGACACAGATTCGTAAAATGATGCAGAACTTTGTTTCTCCAAGCAAAATGAACATTAAACTTCAGAGCTACCTGAAGTCTTGCAACTACAGTACGTAAAGAGAGTCTGTAAGTGTGTGGAAGGATTCTGTCTTAATATACTAGTGAGAAGTGGCAACATTAACTCCCCCCCCAAAAAAAAGTAACAGTACAATCCTGCTCTGAATGATCCACTTCAGCATTTTAAATCCCAAACACCAAGGTCTCTTTTTTCATAACTTTTCTCCCATGTTTAAAAGTAGAAGTTAATTATTTTTAATCAGTTATCTATAGTGTCTAAAGCACTGAGAAGGCAGGAAGTGGGCCTTTCTTTCAGGACCTGTTTAGTGTAAATGTGATACTGCAATTTAGGGATCATGTACAGTGTAGGAGCAAGACATCCAGCAGGAAGAGCTGTGTGTGTGTGTGTGTGTGTTTGTGGGTGTGTACGTGTTGCTCCATGGAGTCTTCTTGGATGACCATCACCTGTGCCAGAGCAAGAAAAAAAATTAGTGTATGTAATAAAGCAAAAATGTTTGACATTTGATTAGATAATTTAATGTGAGCTGAAATTTTCCCAAAATAAAATGTCTCAAGTTCACTTTACCCTTCAGTTATTTAAATGATGTTTGGTGTCTTTGCACTTAAAAGGAAGATGTGTACGCTGACAGTCATTACTTTTCCACGTTCACAAGCAATAAGCAGAAAACATTGGTTATATTTAAACTCTGATGTCTCAGTATTATGTCAATCAGGTGCGAAACATTAACGCGACAAGTGACTGCCATGGTTGATTCCTTAGACCAGTCTCACAGGAGTATTTTGTCATGTACAACTTATTAATTGTTCACAGACCTCACTTTGCACCTATAATCTGAAAACGATGAAAGCGTGAAGCCAGGAATGTAACTAAAAGCATGTAAAGAAGTGATACATATTACTGCTACTGTTTCTCATTACAATCCACATCATGAACGGCTGGAGAACGAGTACCTTAGAGCAGGCCACATGATTTGGGAGGGCGAAAGGGGTTATCGCCGGATGGGACACCCATCAGCAAAGGGTCTTTATGAGCGTTCTGGAGGCAGAAATTCTTCAGATCTGTAGCTGCCTGGGAGACCTGATCAAACAACAGGGTTAACATTAAGCACAACGAGTCCTTGGAAAAATACAAACGCAAAGCTTCATTATAACAATCACTCAATCAATAAATCAATCAAATCAGCCAGTCACTCAACCAGTCAGTCAGTCACTCAACCAGTCAGTCAGTCACTCAACCAGTCAGTCAGTCACTCAACCAGTCAGTCAGTCACTCAACCAGTCAGTCAGTCAGTCAGTCAATCAATCAATCAAGTCACTCAACCAGTCAGTCACTCAATCAATCAATCAATCAATCAGTCAGTCATTCAGTCACTCAACCAGTCATTCAGTCACTCAACCAGTCAGTCAGTCAGTCACTCAATCAATCACTACATTTATCATCAAGTAATATGACATCCACAAAATCCACATCAAGTGTTCATCCACATAACTGCCAAATATACATTTCACACACACATTAGGTCTATAAGACCATACACAAACTGTCCACTTTATTAGTAACACCTGTACATCCATATACCAGTTCTCAGCAGCCCATCATGTGGCAGAAGCACAATGTACACAATCGTGCAGATACATGAGCTTCAGTGAAGGTTCACATCAATGCTAGGATTGTTTTAATGGCCACTTTAATGTAAACTCGTGTGGAAATGCCAGTTCCCACCAACATGAAGACACAGTTCAAGTCACAGATGAGACTTTTCTTTGTTCTGGTGTCTGATGTGAACATTAACTGATTTTCTTTTGCATTGTCTCACTGATTGGCTGTTCCTATTAAAGTGGACAGAAGGACAATACGTGTTCATTGTGTTTATACACCTTCATGAGTCAATAATAATATAATTAATGAAATGCTTTGACTTAAAACACGTATTTAATTAAAACAAAAAACTGCCCTAACATTTTCTTAAAACGAAGCATATTTATTAATTTTTATGAGTTTTTAAAAGTAAAAAACGTAAAATGCAAGTCTCAGAATACCAGAAGATATAAAATAAAGCTTTTTTTTTGTGTGAATTTATTCTGTATTATTCTTAAAAAGATTCGGATTTTTCAGTTTTTTTTGATAAAGTAAACAAGAAGTTAAGCTAACTAGCAGCTAAGCTAACGTTAGCCTTTTCTCCAAGTTTATGAGAGACAATTGGCTGTAAAAATGTATTGAAATATAAATATGTACATATATAATATTTTTTTAAAAAGCCCCACATATACAGACTCAAACACTTAAAATAATCAATCCATTATTTTATATCTGAATTTATTTTAAACTCCTCTGTTAGCAACTAGTGTCACTCCTTTGGGTAAGTCCCAAATCAGTCTACGTTATAGTCGTGGTGCCCTACGTAGGGAGCGGAAGACACCACAACTAGTGCTCATGTGCAGGCAGGACGAAGTGATTTCGGATTCACCCCAAAACTTACACTCGGTTATAAAGGTTTGTTCAGGACTTACATGAATTCGGCGGACACTGGCTTCGAGCCGCAGCTGTTTCACAGCCTTGTGAGCGACGGCCAGGCTCGTACTGGTGGCGTTGTTGTTCGACATGACGACTAAGTTACAGATTCGCGACTTAAAATATTTTAAACGCCCAAGAAACAAAAACCGGAAGCGCTCAATATTTGCTCAGCGCCCGCCTACTAAACAAGGTTGCCAGGCAATCTGTGAAATCCTACCTACTTTAAAAGGTTGCCAGATAGACCTGTGAAATCATAATCAGGTTTTTTCCCAAGTGTGTTGAGACACACAAGGAATTTTGTTCCAGATGTTTGTGAGTACAGACATAAATAACACTATACTATACAATACAAGACAATACAGTCTATACAAGACAATACAGAGGATGTGAGACAATAGGCACTATGAGTATTAAATATGAATACAGAATATATGACTGGTCAGTTATGTACATAAAGTGTGAGTGAGTACACGGTAGTGCAAATAACAATATTGCGCAATATTATGCTTTTTGAACAATATACAGTAGCAGTAGGGTGTGTAACATAGTGAGCCAGCATTAATGTATTCAATTTTAGAGATTTAAGCATTTACATCGCTCTGGATAAAGGTGTCTGCCAAATGCTGTAATTGTAAATGTAAATTTAACGTATATGAATGATGTGATAACTGACAGTTCTGATAATGCAGTACTCTGATAATGCTCTGCAGCAGGGAATATAATTATGGTGAGTTGTTAATCAGGGTGATTGTCTGGGGAAAGAAACTGTTCCTGTGTCTGGCAGTTTTGGTAAACAAAGTTCTGTAGCTCTGCCAGAAGGGAGGAGCTGAAAGATGTTGTGTCTTTCCTGCCCGGTTTCTGGTTCTTGTATCGTACTGAGGAGTGGGCAGGGAAGCACCAATTACTGATTCCCCTTATTATAGAAATGAGTACAAAAGATTTCGCCCTCTGTAACTTCTGTTTGAACCAAAATCTACCTGTACTATGAATTTTTCCCCAGTCATTCCTATCCACTAGCAGTAGTTTTATTCTTGTTATAGGGTCTAACCCCATTACAAGTGCCTTTTTCCATTTGACTTTGTTGTGACCTTGAATACATTTAACATGTTACAGAATTTGGCAGATGTGTATAAGCGGCTAGAGTATTTATCTGAGATCTTAATTAATAACCAATTTCAGCCCTAAGACTTTGGAAGATTTCTCCGTCACGTACCTTTCATGAAAAGGTACTTTTTTTTACTAAGAAAAAAGTGTTAGCTCTTAGTAGTATAAAATGAAATTTAAGTGAAATTAAAATTTCATGTTCATGCCACAATGTTCTTGAACAGTGACAGTGGTTCGTTCTGTAGTCTTGAAGCATTAAAATAAAATTAAGATACAGATGATTGATTAAAAATTTTCATTTTAATGAATGAACAAAAAAAAAATCAAAATACATTCACTACAAATCCTAACACTACAACACAACATTTTGTGAACTCCAGATGATTATTATCATTTGTAAAACCTTTGTAAGTAAGATAAAATGTAAAGTATTTAAAAAAAAGAATACTTAGAAAATGGGTTTAAGTTTAACCTCAATTTGCTGTTAGTTTTAAAGATAACACAAACTATTATTTTAAGCCCTGGCCTGATTAACTGTGAAAATCCCCCAATGCTTTGACTAGTTTACTTCTTTTTGCAAAACACAATGATCAATATTAAAGTTATGAAGCCAGTTGAGACCTTAAACCAGAAAGATGTCTGATATGCATCTTCTAACTCTGCCTTCAGATTTTTGATCTCATACTGCTCATCTCTCAGGTTCATTGCCATCTTATTTATCTTCCTTCTCTCCTCCGTTTGCATTTCTTCTTTCAAAGCTTTCCTCTTTAATTCCTCTTCCTGTCTGATTGCCATCTCTTTGCTCTTAAAGTTACTACTCTCTTTTGTGTAAAAGTAACCCATGTTCAAGTGTAGCATTAAATTGATCTTTTCTAACAACTCTGTGACTTGTGTGCGGTTACTTTTATCATAGTTGTTTAAAACATGATATCTACCTTTGCAGGTATCTACAAGATTCTGGAGCTCATAACTATTACTGATAAAGTTCTCCACTGGCTTTTTTTCCAGCAGATCTCCACCAGTGAACAGAATCAAGGTGAAATTCAGAGCTTCTTCTCCAAAGTTCTCCTGAATCCACTTCAGAGCATTGTTCTCCTCCAACGTGAATCTTCCCAGCCTGATCACCAGCAGGAAGACATGAGGTTTGGGAGAAAACATGGAGATACAATCATGTGCATGACTGGCCTTTCGGTTCCATATTAGCCATGTGTCCAAGACACCAGGAGTGTCAATTATGGTGATGTTTTTTCCATCCAGGAGTTTGTTCTTCGCCTTACAGGTTGTGGTCACAGATGCAGGAGATGCCTCGACTCTGAAGGCTTCTTCACGCAGGATGGTGTTTCCTGATGCACTCTTTCCTGCTCCAGTTTTCCCCACTAACATCAGTCGAAGCTCAGGATGATTCACTTCATGTCCTAAAAAGCAGATTGATACAAAACAAAGCAGATAATATGGATAATACTGTGGTCTACAGCATAATCTATAACTTTAGTGGGAATATTGGATTTGAAATTTGGTAGCTGTAGTTTGATCAGCATTTACCTTTAAAATCAAAATATAATCCAATACCCAGTGGAACCAGAACCAGAACGGAGGTCAGCCAAATGAAAGAATGAATGTTCTATAGAATAGGCAGACAAATATTTTGAGACATTGATATTTTACAAACCAATCCTTTAAGATGTTATGTTCAAGCAGGTATATGTAGTAAGCACATTCTCATCTATAACATAGTCTAATGGTCTGAGATGTAAAAATGTTTTTTATAAAATGATACTAACCTTTAATTTCCTGTTCATATGATTTGCCTCTTGTAACCTTTCCATAAGTCTATTGCTCTCCTTTTCCTTTTCAGTCAACTTTCTAGTCACTTCCTCCAACTGTCCCTTAAGTCTATTGCTCTCCTCGTCCTTTTCAGTCAACTTTCTAGTCACTTCCTCCAACTGTCCCTTAAGTCTATTGCTCTCCTCGTCCTTTTCAGTCAACTTTCTAGTCACTTCCTCCAACTGTCCCTTAAGTCTATTGCTCTCCTTTTCCTTTTCAGTCAACTTTCTAGTCACTTCCTCTAACTGTCCCTTAAGTCTATTGCTCTCCTTTTCCTTTTCAGTCAACTTTCTAGTCACTTCCTCCAACTGTCCCTTAAGTCTATTGCTCTCCTCGTCCTTTTCAGTCAACTTTCTAGTCACTTCCTCCAACTGTCCCTTAAGTCTATTGCTCTCCTTTTCCTTTTCAGTCAACTTTCTAGTCACTTCCTCTAACTGTCCCTTAAGTCTATTGCTCTCCTTTTCCTTTTCAGTCAACTTTCTAGTCACTTCCTCTAACTGTCCCTTAAGTCTATTGCTCTCCTCGTCCTTTTCAGTCAACTTTCTAGTCACTTCCTCCAACTGTCCCTTAAGTCTATTGCTCTCCTCGTCCTTTTCAGTCAACTTTCTAGTCACTTCCTCCAACTGTCCCTTAAGTCTATTGCTCTCCTTTTCCTTTTCAGTCAACTTTCTAGTCACTTCCTTTAACTGTCCCTTAAGTCTATTGCTCTCCTTTTCCTTTTCAGTCAACTTTCTAGTCACTTCCTCCAACTGTCCCTTAAGTCTATTGCTCTCCTCGTCCTTTTCAGTCAACTTTCTAGTCACTTCCTCTAACTGTCCCTTAAGTCTATTGCTCTCCTCATCCTTCTCAGTCAACCTTCTAGTCACTTCCTCCAACTGTCCCTTAAGTCTATTGCTCTCCTTTTCCTTTTCAGTCAACTGTGTAGTCACTTGCTCTAACTGTCCCTTAAGTCTGGTGTTGCTTTCTTTCATTTCCTTTAACTTGTAAGACATGTTTTTCTTCTCCTGTCCTTCTTCATTCTTTTTTATCTTCTTTTCTTTTTCTCTGTTGGAAATTGATAAATGGTTACTTGTAATTTCACATTTAAAATACATCATCCTGTTTAAACGTGGCAAAAAAATGAACGGCTCGATACGCAACGAATGTTGATACTTCACACTGAAGACCGGCGTGACTGCTGTTTTAATCGCTGTAAAATCCCACAATTTTTCAGTATGAAACTCATTATTTTCAAGTTTTGTGATTTTCCTTTAAATAAAGCTGTTTATCGTTCTGCACATGAATCCCCGTACTCCTTCATTACAAAGAGCTTTTAAACACTTAAATGTGAATATATTATTAGAATAATATAATTATAATTGTTGTATGAAATATGTTCTTTACATTTACAACATATGTATATAACTTTTTAAATTAATTGTAGTTAGTAAAAAATTACAGTACAGGTTAGTGCAGTGATCTGATGTGCAAATCTAAGTTATTTTTTCCAATCCTGGTAATCTGTACCTTTAACATTTCACAGTCTACCTTGATTAACATTAGCATTACACACCAAGACCAACTCTACCACCAACCATCCCAAGGAACTCCTAAACCTAAACATATGGTTCCACATTTATTTTTGAACAGAGAGTAACCAAACGTCTTATAAGGAGAGATGATATGGTTGCAGTTTTACAAAAGAAAATGTATTGTGTAGAGTTTAGTGGAAAAGCTAGAATAGGTCAGAAGGTCAAGTAAATAGGAAATATCTTGAGATTGATACTACAGGTAAATGCACTGTATAATACAATGTTACACCATCTACATGTAACACCAACCATGATTAGAGTTTTAGAGTTTGTATTCAGAGTATTCAAATAATACATCAGAATTACACTCGTCTTGGTTATCTCTCTTTAACTTCAAACAGTCATAAATCCATTGACCTTCTTTGTCTGAAGCCATCCTCAATGATACACCATCAATAATCACATCAATAATCACACATGATTGGGAGGAGGGAGGGTCAGGAAGAGGCAGCAACACAGACTAATAAATATAAATTAAATACTTCTAATATTATATTTAAAACTCTCTCTCTCTCTCTCTCTCTCTCTCTCTCTCTCTCTCTCTCGCTCTCTCTCTCTCTCTCTCTCTCTCTCTCTCTCTCTCTCTCTCTCTCTCTCTCTCTCTCTCTCTCTCTCTCTCTCTCTCTCTCTCTCTCTCTCTCCCTTTTTCGCTGCTTCTGGAACCTGGTTGGCTGTGGCATACTAGTCCCTGCCATGTGCAGTTCTGATTAGTTGTGGGTGGGTGTGATGTGGGGCTGGGGGCATTGTAGTTTCACCCTCCAGCTTGTACTTTTGTCTGATATTTCTTGTCTCCGGCTGGCCCAGCACTTGTCTCACTGTTTTAATGCATCACATATTAGATGAGGTGCACACACATTCATTTGGAGCATAATAATATAAAAAAATAAAAAAATACATAGGGTAAGTGTGGTGCGGGTGTGGTGGCCTGGGCTTTGCACTGGGCTGGTTCCATGCTACACGCCATGCTTTTTTAATGCATTATACACTAGTTGACAAACATATCATGAGTATAACAATGAAAGCAGCCATATATATTCCACAAAAAAACAAACAAACAAACAAACAAACAAAAAAACATACACACACACAAACAGGGTAAGCGTGGCATGTGCGGGACGGCTGGGGATGGGTATGGATTTTGGGACCATGGATCCCGCAGCACCTCACCTTGATAGGCCGTATGACGCTGGCGGGGGTCTATACTATGCCATTGCCATGAGGGTTATCAGCGGCAGCTTTATAATACCTTATCATTAATAGTTGTATCAATATTACCGTTATATTATTATTATTATTATTATTATTATTATTATTATTATTATTATTATTATTATTATTATTATTGCTATTATAACTACTACTATTATCATTACTATTAATGGCTGTATCAGTATTATTATTGCTATTACTACTACCATTTCTATTTGTCCTCTTCCTGATCCTTTGACCTACACCTCATTCTGGATGAAAGGAGTATATTTGTAAATATATTTATCATTACTACTACTGCTAATACTATTATTACTATTTCTTATTAATTAGATTTTTCATTATTATTATTATTATTATTATTATTATTATTATTATTATTATTATTATTATTATTATTGATATTACTGTTGATATTGTCACCTTCCTCATACCCAATTTTACATTTACATTTTGTCTTGTGTGATACTATTACTGTCTTCATTGTTATTATTGTCATTATAATTATTATTATTAATATATTTTCCTCTTTGATTTATGTATGTGAGTATATATATATATGTATGTATATACACACACACGCACGCGCGCGTTTTGTTTTGTTGGTCTTTGTATTTTGCATCTAAAAAAAAAGATTTGTATTCAGAGATTTGTACCATTCTTCTGTTCCCTAGCATTAGTCTTACTGTGAACTGTTGGAATGATCTGGTTCTTCTTTAGTAAAACTGGTGTCCCGGTCCATAGATGCATCTGTCTCCGTGCGCTCGTAAGATGTCACTGAACGACTATGAAGTTCCTGACTGTCACTGTCTCTCTCACTAACACACACACACACACACACACACACACACACACACACACACACACACACACACACACACACACACACACACACACACACACATACACACACACAGCTTTCCATTATAATATGTCCTTTTTATCCTCCTGGCTCAATTATTTTGATATAAGTAGTGATTTGAAGATCAGTTACTTTAAGATTCCTCAGTAAAATGAATTTATTAATTCTGTGAGCACAGAGAAGGTCACTGTGATCTGATGGGTTTGATGGTCTACTAAGCTGAAATGTCCCTTTTATTTCAGCAATAAGTGAAATATTTTGGTGTCAGAGATTTCCTCTGTCTCTTAAAAATGTATTTAAAAGCGAATATATAAATTTGCAACAACAATACAATTTCTTAACTGATGTCATTAGTAAATGTATTTTTATTTTGTTTAACATGAACGATTTTTTTATTGTAACAGTGTAAAAACGTTTAGCGTAGGTACTGTAAATGTGCTGTATTTATGTTCATTTCTAATGAGTTTATTCATAAGTTATTCATAACTTATATAAAGACACCGTTCTATAGCAGGAAGATAAGCCCCTGAAATCTGAAAGCTTTCAGGAAGTGCAGTTTACCACTTTCATTTTTCTTTTCTTTTCTTTTCTTTTCTTTTCTCACATCTTTTCAAATGCATTTTCGAAATAATTCCGAATCTGTTGTATTCCAAAATGACTAAAATGACGCATTAGAATTTCATTTAGAAATCACATTTAAAAGAAGTGTCTTCCTAATAGTGTGTTTATGAAAACGAAAGTAACTTTTCTACCTTGAAAGAGACGCGACGCCAAACTGCTACATAACACACTATAAATAATACTAGTTTAAATAGCATTCTTAATATATAAACCTATATAGTGGTAGATTATTACCTGTTATAAAGCGTTTCTCCTTCTCTGTTCAGCTCCATTGTTAGTTTCCGTTATAGTTGTCTAGTTTCAACTTCTAACACAATAAACACAAGCCAGGTATAAAAAATTTACAACAAATCTAAGCACATATTTTAAAGAAAGTATTAAAAATTGACGAATCAGCAGCAATTTATTTTTCAAACAATTCATATTTTTAAACATTAATTTTTGACATATTGCGGTAGAGAAACACATATTATTAGCATATACAAAATATATTAAAAAAAAGTACTCATTGTTTATGAACCCAGTAACTGGATGACCTGAAAACCCTACAGTTATTTACAGCTTTCTCTCCTTGGTCTGATGTGACAGTAACGTGGAAGTCAGTTTCTGTAATAATCGTGCAATAAGCAAGCGCTTCAGTTGCGCTTTCTGATTGGTTGCTCAGGGCTGTCAGTCATATAGACACGCAGAATAAAGTAGGAAGTGAGAGCAACGTGTTGCCTTGTGAGATGAGATAAATTCACAGTGTATAACTAGAAAAAAAAAGACTGCCCTGGATATAAAAACTTTTTGTCAGGTCTCAGCCCGGACTTTGGCCACGTGCATTTGTTTATGTTTGTGTCTGCCCTGCTCTTGTCTCTTCCTCTCTGCCTCTGCACACCTCTCCCTTATGTGTTTAATTGTGTCGTGTATTTAACTGTAAATGTCTGGTCTGGTATTGGCTGCATCCTTGTTACATGTTTTTTAGTTAATAAAACCTGTTTATTTTTGGGCTATTCTGCATTTGGGTGTATTTTATCCCCGCCTCGCTGACACTTTTATATTTTCATACACTATTATAATTTATACTTTCATTTCTCTTTTGATTCTGTTCCTCTTTTCAGTTTGCTTTACAAGGTTTGGCAACTTCAGTTGTTTAGTATTATGTTTTAAATGGAGGAAAGTGTTAGATTGCTTAAGGCTTTAAACTTTTGCATTATTTTTGTAATCAGTAATCAAATCGTTTAACGTTTTTTTTAAATAGAATTTGTTTAAAGAAAGCTCTTTTTCTTGAAAGCCCACTAAATGCCAACAGATTATTTTAAAGCAGCGGTTCTTAGCCTGTTTTGTGAATGTGACGCACATTTAAATTGCGAAACCTTACAACTTTCACTTTCTACAATCAGCAGTTAATTAATTATACCACCAGTAGGGGGCGCCAGTATGTGAAAAGTAAACGTTTCAAAGTAAACGTTTTTCTGCGATCCCCAAGTACAATAAAGCTGCTTGGAACAAAAAAAAGATACATTCAGTGCTGGTGTGTGTGAAAGGGTTCAGTGGAAGCTCAGTCGTCAAGATGGTGGTCTACTGCTCAGGAGGTCACAAGTTCAAATCCCAGCACTACCACCAAGTGCTACAATCGCTGTACCCTTGAGCAAACTGCTCACTTGTTTAAATGAGTAACTTGTTTAAATTTGTAACTTGCTCTGGATGAGGTGTCTGCCAAAAGTCATGAATTGAAGTTAACATATTTAAGTTTGATTGCATTACGAAAGTTTTTTATGTTACATAAGGAAGCTCATTATACTCAAATCTCTGATGAGCACAGATGAGATTCATTACACCACTAAAAAATACAAACTTCAAAATATGCAGAATAAAAACTGAATTTTATATTTCGCATTTCACCAACATGATCTTCTGACATACACAATGTTACCATTTTCATGGTGTTAAAAAAATCAGAAATTATATACATGAACACATCGGCGTAAATTTCATTTAACAGTAGGGGGACAATAAATATAAAATTTCTCATGAGCAATTTTTGAAGGGGGGACACAAATAATAGTCTAATTGTACTTATAAAGATTATTATTGTAGCATGGAGACTGCGTCATTAAAAATTCTTCAAAGAAAGTAAAATTATCATAAAAATAATCACAACAATAAAAACTAGGAATTAAAAAAGGGTTAAAGGTTACAGTGCACTATGCAACAAGCTATTGTAAACAAGCTAACGTTAACTAGATACAGTAAGATATTAATCGCTTATACAGCAGATTCATGGAAAATGACGTCGGTAATCAGCATTTTTGCCACACATATTTATGAATGAATCTGCATCAGCTACATTAAAGAGAATCGCTTTATTTAAAGTGAATAAAATAATAAGATTATTATATTTATATAATACAATTATAATAATAAAATAATAAGCCGCAGCCACACACCTGACTCGTGTGTGCAGAGTATGTGAGATGTACTCGGAAAGCAGGCAGTGTGTCAAACCATTGTGAGGAAGCGGAGGGGGGACTCTACTGTTTCTAAATGCAGTTTTGCGTTTTTTGTTTTTTTTTTCCTACTTACACAATTATTTAGGCATACACGCATATATTTTTCACAATAGGGAGTGCGATATTTTTTTAAATAACTTTTTTTTTGGGGGGGGGGCGCGGTTGGGCAATCCTCATTGAACCCACATTGTTTCAGTTTGTCTCATTTGTTTTGGATATTTTTTGTAATTATTTTTTTGTAAAAAAAAAACAATATTGTCACCAGTGTCCTGTTTTGTAGCAGAACCAAATGTCTTTGGTATTTATATACAATAATCTTTAGTATTTTTATGTTTGTAGTTTTTCATGTTTTATTCAAAATCTGAGATGTATTGTTCAGGTCCCTAATTCTTCATCCCTTAGGCTCCTAGTCTGGAAGTGAACCAGAGTCATCCATCACAATCAGTCTCATCTTAGAACCCAGATTAACAAAAAACAAAACAGAATATCACCGTCAATGATTGCTTTAGAATGAATTTTTTTAGTTACATTGTTAAATTCTTTAGTAAAGGTTAAATATTTTAATAAATGTATTTGAATGAACTTTTTCAGAACTAACAAAATACGAAAATTAAACACATGTATCCAAATAAAATATAGAACATAAATTCACAAATAATAGAAATATAAAAGATTCCACTAATATTAAAATAGTTATAGAAAAGTTTTCACAAAAAATTTTACCAACAATGACCTGTGTTTATTTAATGGAATACCTCTGTGAGGAAATGGTCTTACAAAATGGAGCACAGGACAGAGGCAAAACCTTCAGTGAGATCCTAATTAATAACTGATTTCAACCCTAAGACTTACAAAAGATTTCTCTGTCAAGTACCTTTCATGAAAATATCTTTTTTTACTAGGAAAAAAGTGTTAGCTCTTAATAATGTAAAATTAAATGTATGTGAAAAAGAATTTTCATGGTCATGCCACAATGTTCTCGAACATTGACAGGGGTTCAGTAGTCTTGAAGCATTAAAAAAAAATCAAGACATAGTTGATTAATTAGAAATTTTCACTTAGATGAATGAATGAAAAAAAAAAATCTAAATACATTCACTACAAATCCTAACATGACAACACAACATTTTGTGTACTCCATTATTATTATCATTTGTAAAACCTTTGTAAGTAAGATAGTATGTAAAGTATTTGAAAAAAACAAAACAAAAAAAACAACAACTTAGAAAACGGGTAAGTTTAAACTCAATTTGCTGTTAGTTTTAAAGATAACACAAACTATTATTTTAAGCCATGGCCTGATTAGCTGTGAAAATCCCCCAATGCTTCGACTAGTTTACTTCTTTTTGCAAAACACAATGATAAATATTAGAGTTATGAAGCCAGCTGAGACCTTAAACCAGAAAGATGTCTTATATGCACCTTCTAACTCTGCCTTCAGATTTTTGTTCTCATACTGCTCTTCCCTCAGATTCATTGCCATCTCATTTATCTTCCTTCTCTCCTCCATTTTCATTTCTTCTTCCAAAGCTTTCCTCTTTAATTCCTCTTCCTGTCTGATTGCCATTTCTTTGCTCTTTTGCTCTTCTTTCAAAGCTTTCCTCTTGAATTCCTCTTCCTGCCTGATTGCCATCTCTTTGCTCTTAAAGTTACTACTCTCTTTTGTGTAAAAGTAACCCATGTTCAAGTGTAGCATTACATTGATCTTTTCTAACAACTCTGTGACTTGTGTGTGGTTACTTTTATCATAGTTGTTTAAAACATGATATCTACCTTTGCAGGTATCTACAAGATTCCTGAGCTCATAACTATTACTGATGAATTTCTCCACTGGCTTTTTTTCCAGCAGATCTCCACCAGTGAACAGAATCAATGTGAAATTCAGAGCTTCTTCTCCAAAGTTCTCCTGAATCCACTTCACAGCATTGTTCTCCTCCACCGTGAATCTTCCCAGCCTGATCACCAGCAGGAAGACATGAGGTTTGGGAGAAAACATGGAGATACAATCATGTGCATGATTGGCCTTTCGGTTCGAAATTAGCCATGTGTCCAAGACACCAGGAGTGTCAATTATGGTGATGTTTTTTCCATCCAGGAGTTTGTTCTTCACCTTACAGATTGTGGTCACAGATGCAGGAGATGCCTCGACTCTGAAGGCTTCTTCACGCAGGATGGTGTTTCCTGATGCACTTTTTCCTGCTCCAGTTTTCCCCACTAACATCAGTCGAAGCTCAGGATGATTCACTTCATGTCCTAAAAAGCAGATTGATACAAAACAAAGCAGATAATATGGATAATACTGTGGTCTACAGCATAATCTATAACTTTAGTGGGAATATTGGATTTAAAATTTGGTAGCTGTTGTTTCATCAGCATTTACCTTTAAAACCAAAATATAATCCAATACCCAGTGGAACCAGAACCAGAACGGAGGTCAGCCAAATGAAAGAATGAATGTTCTTCTACAGAATAGGCAGATAAATGTTTTGAGACATTGATATTTTACAACCAGTCCTTTAAGAGGCAGTTATGTTTAGGCAGGTATATGTAGTAAGCACATTCTGATCTATAACAGTGAGACAGTATGATGTGAGATATAAAAATGGTTTCCATAAAATGATACTAACCTTTAATTTCCTGTTGTAATGATTGGCATCCTGTAACCTTTCCTTAAGTCTATTGCTCTCCTTTTCCTTGTTTGTCAACTGTGTATTCACTTCCTGTAACTGTCCCTTAAGTCTATTGCTCTCCTCTTCCTTTTCAGTCAACTGTGTAGTCACTCCCTCCAACATTTCCTTAAGTCTGGTGTTGCTTTCTTTCATTTCCTTTAACTTGTAATACATGGTTTTCTTCTCCTGTCCTTCTTCTTTCTTTTGTATCTTCTTTTCTTTTTCTCTGTTGGAAATTGATAACTGGTTACTTGTAAATTCACATTTAAAATACATCATCCTGTTTAAACGTGGCAAAAAAATGAACGGCTCGGTAAGCAACGAATGTTGATACTTCACACCGAAGACCGGCGTGACTGCTGTATTAAATCCCTGTAAAATCCCACAGTTTTTCAGTATAAAACCCATTCTTTTTCAAGTTTTGTGATTTTCCTTCAGTGCCTGTCGTGTGATCCCTGTTTCAAATCTCTGCCTTCCATCTTCTGCACTTTTTTGTACATTGTACATGACTTTATTTGATCCTGTGACTGACAGATGTCACAACCAGGGAAGGAAGAAGACGGACCCGTACACAGGATAGCTTCTAATGAATGGGGTTTAATAAACGATAAAGACAAAGACAGTAAATGACGAGAACCAAAGCAATATAGATGACGACACGTAACAATGACTAAACGTAACTAATGATTCCGCGCTGCCAACGGCAACATGGTTCACATTTATACAAAAGACAATGAGATACAATTAGGAACAGGTGTGGAGACAGGGAGGAGCAGACGAAGGCGGGGCAGAGACATGACAACAACAATAATAATAACACATGGCCAGAAGTCCGGGCTGATCCCTGACAGTACCCCTGAGGCATGGCTCCCGAAACGCCAAATCCCGACAAGGTCCGAAGAGGGTGGGGTGGGGGGGGGCAAGCAGATGGGGGAAGCAAGGACCATGGCAAATGCAGATGGGGAGAGCAAGGACCATGGCAAAGGCAGATGGGGGGAGCAAGGACCACGGTGAAGGCAGGTGAGGGGAGCAAGGACCACGGCGAGGCCGGTGGGGAAGTAAGGCACACGGCGAGGTAGGCGAGGGGAGCCAAAGCACACGGCGAGGCAGGTGGGGGGAGCAGGGCACACGGCGGTGCAGCCAGAGAGGGCCGAGCGACGTCCACAGCCAAGCTTAAGGTCCGAGGCGACGTCCGCATCTGAGCTGAAGGGCCGAGCAAAGTCCACAGAAGAGCTGAAGGCCCGAGTGATGTCCACCGAGCTGAAGGGACGAGCGACATCCACAGCTTAGCTAACGTGCCGAGCAGCGTCTCCTGACGCACCGCGGCCACACTCTCGCCTCGACGAACTGAGGAAAAGGGAGGGAGGGTGGGAGAAATTTTCCACCACGGGCCTGCAACACCCCCCGCGGATGAAGTGAGGTGACGTTCTCCTCGAGTTGTCAGCGGAATCATTCTGTCACAACCAGGGAAGGAAGGAGACGGACCCGTACACAGGATAGCTTCAAATGAATGGGTTTAATAAACAATAAAGAAAAGACAGTAAAGGACGAACTAACTAATGATTCCGCACTGCCAACGGCAACGCGGCTCACATTTATACGAAAGACAATGAGATACAATTAGGTGTGGAAACAGCGAGGAGCAGATGGGGGGGGGGGGGGGGGCAGACACGTGACAACAACAATAACACATGGCCAGAAGTCCGGGCTGATCCCTGACAATAGAAGCCTACAATATAATTTAATATGGGTTTGAGAACAACCCCAGCCACTCCCCCAAGGAGATGTTCCAATGAATACTAACTTCTTTGTTCCTTCCAGGTATTTAAGTGGCATGCACTTCACACACCAGTGAAGTATTGTCACTCTGTGCGTACCAAGCTTTTGTTTAGCCAAGTGCTCTTTGTATGTTTTTAGTTTATTTCCATTACTAATGTTTATTTCTTTCTCTTTGCTGCTGTAACAAAGAGATTCCCCTATTCTGGGACGAATAAAGGTATATCTTATCTTATCTTATCTTATTGGATTACTCTCTGTTTGCCTTGCTCTCCTCTGTACTTTAACCTCACTGACTGCTTACCTGTTTTATTGAGCTTCCTTACTATTCGGATCTGTTTGGTTGCTTCCTTAATAAAGTGTTTATCGTTCTGCACATGAATTCTTTTAAAACACTTAAAAGTGAATATATTATTAGAATAACATACTTATATACAGTTTATTACCAGTTAATTATGGGGTCCCTCAAGGATCAGTTCTCGGACCTCTGCTTTTCTCTATATACATGCTTCCATTAGGGAACATTATTAGAAGACATGGGATTAGTTTCCATTGTTACGCTGACGACAAACAGTTATATATCTCATCAAAACCAGATGAAATAGCCACAGTGTCCAAATTAACTCAATGCCTTAGTGAGATAAAAGACTGGATGAGCTGCAACTTTCTATTGTTAAACTCCGATAAGACAGAAATACTACTCATAGGTCCAAAAACCAGTGCACAGAAACTCTCACAACTTAACTCCCATTTAGAGGGATGTACTGTTACTAGTAGCTCGGCAGTGAAAGACCTCAATGTTATATTAGACAGCAACTTGTCTTTTAAAAATCATATCGCTGATACTACCAAAACAGCGTTCCTCCACCTTAGAAATATTGCCAAGCTGAGAAACATCCTGTCTGTATCTGATGCTGAGAAGCTAATTCATGCATTCATGACCTCTAGACTGGACTATTGTAATGCATTACTAGGTGGTTGTCCTGCATCTTTAATAAATAGGTTACAGTTAGTCCATAAAGCAGCTGCCAGAGTTCTCACTAGGACAAGAAAGTATGACCATATAACCCCAATTTTATCATCTCTACACTGGCTACCTGTTAAGTTTAGAATTGACTACAAACTGCTGCTACTTACATACAAGGCTCTTATTGGTTTAGCTCCCATGTATCTAACTAGTCTTCTAACACGTTACAATCCTTCACGCTCTCCGAGATCACAAAACTCAGGACTTTTGGTAGTTCCCAGAATATCTAAGTCTACTAAAGGTGGTAGAGCGTTTTCTTATTTAGCTCCCAAACTTTGGAATAGTCTTCCTGATAGTGTTGGGGGCTCAGACACACTTTCCCAGTTTAAACGTAGATTAAAAACTCATCTCTTTAGTCAGGCGTACACATAATACATCCTATCGTATCATGCACTAGTACATCAGACTTGCACATTTTTATGAACAGCAGATATGTTAATCCCTTTCCACTGCTTCTCTCTTTATACCCATCCCAAGGCATCCAGACACTGTACCAGCTCCTAACGTCCTCTGTGGGACGAAGCCTTTGGACGTCCACTGAGCCGAGGCCGACTCTAAGAATCCTGAAACATCTCCAGTTAGACTCTGTGATACTAAGGAGATCCAAAGTCCATGATCCTTACACCAATACAACATTTGTTTGACTGTATATTACAATCACACCCCCAGTGTCACCCATATGAGGATGGGTTCCCCCTTGAGTCCGGTTCCTCTCAAGGTTTCTTCCTTTACCAATTTAAGGGAGTTTTTCCTTGCCACTGCTGCCTGAGTCACCTCAGACTTGCTCATAGGGGAATAAATACATACACATTGTGAACTATATATATCTAATAATAATCTAGAATTTTTATTCTGCTAATTCTTATTTCTTTTATTATTCGTTATTTCCTTTATCATTAATTATGTTTACCTTCTGCTCTGTGTTTATGTTCTGTAAAGCTGCTTTGAGACAATGTCTATTGTAAAAAGCGCTATACAAATAAACTTGAATTGAATTGAATTGAATAATTGTTCTATGAAATATGAACAATTACAGTACATGTTAGTGCAGTGATCTGTTGTGCAAATCTAAGAGTTAATTTTTCCCCCAATCCTGGTAGTGGTACCCACCTTGGAGAACATTTTCAAAAAACGCTGTTTGCAAAGGGCGAGGGGCATCATCAAAGATCCCTCTCACCCCAACCACGGACCAGTTACGCTTCTCCCATCAGGCAGACGCTACAGTTATCTCAGAGCCAGAACAAATAGACTGAAAAATAGCTTATTTTCTGTGGCTGTTTCTGCACTGAACAGCTGATATGGTGTTAATAATCACCACTGTACTATTACTTTTCTTCTGTGTTTTGCACTATTTTGCACCACTTTAAAATCATGCATCCTTGCCCCACCCAAAAACTATCATTACACTTCTGTATGTCTATCCATTCAGCCCGAGCTATAATTCTGTGCAGCCCAATCCTGGACTGGGTTGTAACACTACCTTGAATAAGATTAGCATGGCACACCAAGACCAACTCTAACACCAACCATCCAAGGGAACTCCTAAACCTAAACATATTGTTCAACATTTATTTTTGAACAGAGAGTAACCAAACTTCTTATGAGGAGAGATGATATGGTTGCAGTTTTACAAAAGAAAATGTATTGGAAATATCTTGAGATTGATATTACAGGTAAATTCCCTGTATAATACAACATTACAACATTACACCACCCACATGTAACACCAACCATAAGTAGAGTTTTAGAGTAGATTTGTATTCAGAGATTTGTACCATTATTCCGTTCCCTTACTGTGAACTGATGGAATGATCTGGTTCTTCTTTATTAAAACTGGAATTCAGGTCCATAGAAGCATCTGTCTCCATTTTCACGTAAGATGTCACTGAATGTCTGCAAAGTTCCTGTCTGCCACTGTCTCACACACACACACACACACACACACACACACACACACACACACACACACACACACACACACACACACACACACACACACACACACACACACACACACACAGAGATTTCCATGATAATATGTACTTATTATTCTCCTGGCCCAATTATTTTGATATAAGTTGTGATTTTAAGATTCCTCAGTAAAATTAATGTATTAATATTGTGAGCACAGAGAAGGTCACTGTGATCTGATGTGTTTGATGGTCTACTAAGCTGAAAGGTCCCTTTTATTTTAGCAATAAGTGAAATATTTTGGTGTCAGAGATTTCCGCTGTCTCTTAATACCTTTTAAAAATGTATTTAAAAGCGAATATTTAAATTTGCAACAACAATACAATTTCTTAACTGATGGTATTAGTAAATGTATTTTTATTTAATTTAATGCTTTCGTTTAACATGAAAGATTTCCCCCATTTTTTTTTGCAACAGTGTAAAAACATTTAGTGTAGGTACTGTAAATGTGCTGTATGTATGTTCATTTCTAATGAGTTTATTTATAACTTATATAAAGACAACCGTTCTGTAGCAGGAAGATTATTAAAAGCCCCTGAAATCTGAAAGCTTTCAGGTAGTGCAGTTTCCCAATTTAATTTTTCTTTTCTTTTCTCACATCTTTTCAAAAGCATTTTCGAAATAATTCCGAATCTGTTGTATTCCAAAATGACTAAAACGACACATTAGAATTTCATTTAGAAATCACATTTAAAACAAGTGTCTTCGAAATACTGTGTTTATGAAAACGAAAGTAACTTTTCTACGGTAAAAAAGACACGACGCCAAACTGCTACATAACACACTATAAATAATACTAGTTTAAATAGCATTCTTAATATATAAACCTATATAGTGGTAGATTATTACCTGTTATAAGGCGGTGCTCCTTTTCTTTTCAGCTCCATTGTTAGTTTCTGTTATAGTTGTCTAGTGTCAATTTATAACACAATAAGCCACGTATAAAAAACTTTCACCTAAACAAATCTAAGCACATAGTTTAAAGAAAACACTAAAAATGGACGAATCAGCAGCAATTTATTTTTCAAACAATTCATATTTTTAAATGTTAGCATTCGACATATTGAGGTAGAGCAATACATATTATAAGCATATAAAAAATATAATTAAAAAAGTACCTATTGTTTATGAACCCAGTAAATGGATGACCTGAAAACCCTACAGTTATTTACAGCTTTCTCTCCTTGGTCTGATGTGACAGTAATGTGGAAGTCAGTTTCTATATTAATTCAGTTGCGCTTTCTGATTGGCTGCTCAGGGCTGTCAGTCATATAGACACTCAGAATAAAGTAGGAAGTGAGAGCAACGTGTTGCCCTGTGAGATGAGATAAATTCACAGTGTAAAGACTGCTGAAAAAGGACTGCTCTGGATATAAAATCCAATGCGATCGACTTTTATATTTTCATACCTGACCCCATGTATCTCTTTTGATTGAGTTCCTTTTTTCAGTTTGATTTTGCATGGTTTTGCAACTTCAGTTGTTTAGTATGTTTTAAATGGAGGAAGGTGTTAGATTGCTTAAGGCTTTAAACATTTAACATTCTTTTTTTTTTTTTAAATAAAATTTGTTTAAAGAAAGCTCTTTTTCTTGAAATCCCATTAAATGCCAACAGAGATGATTTTAAAGTAGCGGTTTTTCACCTGTTTTGTGAATGTGAGGCACATTTGAAATGCGAAACCTTGCAGCTTTCACTTTCTACAATCAGCAGTTAATTAAGTTTACCACCAGTAGGGGGCGCCAGTATGCGAGTATTTCAAAGTAAACGTTTTTCTGCGATCCCCAAGTACAATAAAGCTGCTTTTAACAAAATAATATACAGTTACATTCAGTGCTGGTGTTTTTGGAAGCTCAGTCTTCAAGATGGTGGTCTACTGCTCAGGACGTCAGTGTTCAAATCCTTCCACTTGAGCAAACTGATTACTTGTTTAAATGAAGCAATATGTAACTTGCTCTGGATGAGGTGTCTGTCAAAAGTCATGAATGTAAGTGAAGATATCATTTATGTTTGATTGCATTATGAAAGTTTATTACATAAGGAAGCTCATTATACTCAAATCTCTAAAGAGCACAGGTGAGATTACACCAACCGTCACCCAACACAGAAAAATATGAACTTCAAAAAGTGCAGAATAAAAAATTAATTTTATATTTCACATTTCACCAACAAAATATTTTACAGCATACACAATGTTATCATTTTCATTGTTTAAAAAATCAGAAATTATATACATGAACAAAAAACCCACATTGTTTTAGTTTGTCTCATTTCTTTTGGATATATATATATATATATATATATATATATATATATATATATATATATATATATATATATATATATATATATATATATATATATATTTTTTTTTATAAAAAACAATATTGTCACCAGTGTCCTGTTTTGTAGCAGAATCAGTGGCTTTGGTATTTATATACAATAATCTTTACTGTTTTTGTGTTTGTAGTTTTTAATGTGTTTTATTCAAAATCTGAGATGTATTGTTCAGGTCCCTAATTCTTCATCCCTTAGGCTTCTAGTCTGGAAGTGAACCAGAGTCATCCATCACAATCAGTCTTAACTTAGAACCCAGATTAACAAAAACAAACAGAATATCACTGTCAATGATTGCTTTAGAATGAATTTTTTTTTAGTTACATTGTTAAATTCTTTTTTTTTAGTAAATGTATTTGAATTATTTTTTTTCAGAACTAACAAAATAAGAACTTGCATGTATCCAAATAAAATATAGAACATAATTCCACCAATAATAGAAACTGAAAATATTCCACTAATATCAAAATAGTAATAGAAAAGTTTTCACAAAAAAATTACAAATTTTCCACAATCAACATTACCAACAATGACCTGTGTTCATTTAATGGAATACCTCTGTGAAAAAATGAAGTCTTACAGAACGGAGCACAAGACAGCAGCAAAACCTGCAGTGCAGACTGGAAGAACAAGCACGACTTTAAGGAAGATCCTTTGGTCTCGTTTACCTGCACATTAACCCAATATCAGTAACTGTTCCTTTACAAAAATATATCAATCCACACACTCACACATCCACATGCAAGCCACATCTATGTCTCTCACATTGTTTCTTTCGGTTTCCGTCCCAGATTGTTGGTCAGAATCGAAATCACCCGAGTTCCTTCTGCCATCAACAAAAATTTTAATTAGAGTTTGATTATGAATTAATGTTTTTCTTTATTTAGATTGTTTATTAGTGAGACCTATTTCCCCTCGACAAATCCCTCCAGTAATGCTACGACGGTACTACAGTAATTACATCTCTAACAATGCACCAACGAATCAGGCTTCACTCAGCTTTTCACTTTTTTTTTTTTTTTGGAAATTTGTCAAAGAACTTTTCTTATATACTCACCAGAATAGATCACTGGTGTGGTTTCAATGATCACTTCTGTTTTTTTTTTTTGTGTGTGTACAGCATGTTATGAGCTTATGTTCTTCAGGAGTCTCAACTCAATTCAATCCCATACTTACTTCCCCTAGACACTATAACGTAGGAGAAACCAGTTTGTAGGGGTGATCAAATTTCAACTTAATAACAGTATTCAATAATCATGTGGTTTCACCCCTTTTTTAATCTTCTTTATTTATTATTCTATTCTAGATAAACAGAGACATGATGTAAAGTTCACTTGCCATTATTTGAAGTCTTTTAATGTTTACAAACATCAGCTATGCTCCCCTGTATAATGGACTCAGGGGAAGTAAGTAAGAACTGAATTGGGAGGGTTCCTAGTATCGATCAGGAAATGTGTGACGCAATAGCTGAAGAGCCCAGAAGTAGTTTTAGACTGAATCTAAAGTAAAATAGATTAAAAATCAAAAATCTAATTTATCTAGAATAAAAACTGTGTGTGCGTGTGTGTGTGTGTGTGTGTGTGTGTGTGTGTGTGTGTGTGTGTACATAGGGACAGTACACAATTTGCTTACCCAATAGAAAAGAGGACTATATTTCCTTCAAAAGTGTTGGGAGTGTCCATGGATTGATGGTCATCAGATGAGAGCAGAGAAACCTCTTCACTTTCATTAAACACAGAAACACAGAACCTTTACACACTAAAGATGCCTATTACAAACCATGAAGCTCATATGAGAATTTTTAATGTTTCACAACATGAATGATGGAGTTAAATGCATTCAAGAGAAAGAGGAACAAGCTACAGGAACAAACTACCAAACTAAATTTTAGGGAGAACTATAAGGGCTAACCTTTTCAGAGCATAGACCTCATTTGCAGAGTCACATTCATTTTCCTGATCTTCCCTTTCCTCAAGGTAAAATGAAGCTCTCGGCCAGCTTTCCTGTCCAACTTAGAAACAGAACAAAGATAGCATTGATGAAGAGAGACTAGAAGACAGATTCCTGTTTGGAGCAGACCAAACCAGAGACATGCGTCAACTCGCTTCACCACACCAGTGAAAGAATTTAATTTAAACTCATGGCTCCATGAGCCATTTATCTTTATTGAGAATTTGTGTTATATACTCACCAGAATATATAACTAATGCGGTTTCCTTGATCACTTCCGTTATATATTTGTGTGTAGAGAATGTAACAAAGTTTTTGATCTTTAGGAGTCTTAACCCAATTCAACCCCATACTTACTTCCCCTAGACTTTTCCACTTAGAAGAATCCAAGTTGCAGGGGGGGGATCAAATTTCAGCTTGTTAAGAGAGTTTAATGATTATGTTATTTCACCCCAAAAACTTTCTACTCTATTTGTTCTTCTACATTGAATAAAACAGACAAATGAAGTAATGTTCTCTTGTCATCATCTGGGTCATATAAAGTCAGGTTGTTTCAAAACGATAGCTGTGCTCCCCTGTATAATGGATTCTTCCGAGTTGAAGTGCCTAGGGGGAAGTGAACAAGAACTGAATTGGGAGGGTGCCTGGTTTCAATCAGGAAATGTGTGACGCAGCAGCTGAAGAGCCTCGAAGTTTTGGACTGAAACTACTGGAAGAAAGACTTATTTTGTGTAGATAAATGAACCATAATGACTATCAAACATAACATATTTATGAATAAGTCATTGTAGAATAAAAAAAAATTATAAAACTAAAGTGATATAAATGTGTAAATTCTAAATTTTAGTTTAAATTTGAAAACCAGGTAATTTTTTTGTGGTCGCTAAATTGATTTTTAATTAAGAGACACGGTGTGATGATGTTGGGTTTAGCTGCAGCTGCTGGTAAACTTTTCCACAGGAAGTTTGAACACAGCTCACTCTGAGGATTCAGTTTGTAATAGGAAGTAATTAAATATAGAGCCAAATTCAAATTCATTCTATATACCAGAGACTTTTTTTAGGTTAATTTACCAAAATCCTGGTTTCCTGTAGTTTAAAAGCAAATTCTATTCTTGATCAGATCAACAGACAGACACAACAATTATATTTAAGCATAAAAGAAAAGAAACATTTGAGTCAACATTTTTCTTTTATGAATTAAGTTGGTAAATGACTTTCTCCACATTAGGTTAATCTTTATTGTTGAAAACAGGAAGTATATAGGGTATAGTACAAGTATAAAAATATTCAGTCAGTCTGGAAATTTAGACTTTCTTTATTTAAATTTTTATTTAAATTTAAATTTAAATAAATGGGCCCATGAGTCTTATTTTTGTCAAAGAATTTTCTTATATACTCACCAGAATATATCACTGGTGTGGTTTCCATGATCACTTCTGTTTTTTTTTGTGTGTACACAGCATGTTATGAGCTTATGTTCTTCAGGAGTCTCAACCCAATTCAATCCCATTCTTACTTCCCCTAGACACTATAACTTAGGAGAAACCAATTTGTAGGGTTGATCAAATTTCAACTTAATAACAGTATTCAATAATCATGTGGATTCACCCCTTATTTAATCTTCGTTATGTATTATTATAATATTCTAGATAAACAGAGACATGATGTAAAGTTCACTTGCCATTATTTGAAGTCATTTAATGCTTACAAACATCAGCTATGCTCCCTGTATAATGGACTCTTCCGAGCTGAAGGGCCTAGGGGAAGTAAGTAAGAACTGAATTGGGAGGGTTCCTAGTTTCAATCAGGAAATGTGTGATGCAATAGCTGAAGAGCCCAGAAGTAGTTTTGGACTGAATCTAATGTAAAATAGATCAAAAATCAAAAACCTAATTAATCTAGAATAAAAACTGTGTGAAACTAAAGTGAAATTAATGAGAGTTTAAATTGACTTTTGAGAATTTGGGAATGCTCTGTGTTTGTGAAATTGATTTTCAGATAATAGAAACATTTTGGTGATGTAATGGTTTGTCTTCAGCTGCTGGTAAATATTTCCACAGTAGGTCCGTACGAAGTTCACTCTCTGGTTTCAGTTTCTCGTTCCAAATTCAGCCATATACTTACTTCCCCTAGACACTCCCACTTGGTAACTTTCAAGTTGCAGGGGAGCTCAAATGATTGTTTGTCAATCATTGTTTCATAATCCTGTCATTTTGACCTACAGGCTTCTTTATTTTATATTTAATGTCATTGAAATTTGTGGAAAAAGCTATTTGTTTTGTTGGATTGAGTGAAATGAAGTTGGACAATTTAGATCAAACAGTTGTACTCCCCTGCAATGGACTGCAACTTTAATTTAAAAAAAAAAGTTCTCCCCTGTGTGTGATATCAACTGTTATCTGGTTGATCAATTATCAAATGACAGTATTAAACGGGGAAAGAGATAGACCAGGTAAGACATCACGTGATGTACATGTGCAACACTGAGCCACTGCTACTTGTTTAGAACACTAGGTTAGTGACACGTGCCACTCCTTGTAATTTTTTTTCTAGTAAGTGTACTGTATTTAGGGCGTCTTGCACGCTGAAGATTTTTCTTTTCGTTTAATGTATGGTTTATCGTGAAGGTTGAGTTAGATTAGAAGTTTTGTTTCCGGTTTAGTAAGATTGTTTGTTTTGTTTCTTTCCTTGATTTGGCACGGTCTTGTTCTTTTCTCTTGTCCCTGTTCTAATGTGAATTTTCTCGACTGTATATAGTTTGTAAATTTATGTATATAATGTTTGGATTAGTTGGTGATGGTTCACTTGAATAAAATACACTAATGTGGACTTGGTGGTTTCCAATAATTACTTATTTCCAGTACCTGTTCAATATTTTAATGTTGCACCCCTGACCCCTAGACAAATACAAAAAGGGTTTGTAACAGTAGTTTTTTCATGTGTTTTATTCAAAATCTGAGATGTGTTGTTCAGGTCCCTAAGTCTTCATCCCTTAGGCTTCTAGTCTGGAAGTGAACCAGAGTCATCCATCACAATCAGTCTTATCTTAGAACCCAGATTAACAAAAACAAACAGAATATCACTGTCAATGATTGCTTTAGAATGAATTTTTTTTAGTTACATTGTTAAATTCTTTTTTTTAGTAAATGTATTTGAATTATTTTTTTCAGAACTAACAAAATAAGAACTTACATGTATCCAAATAAAATATAGAACATAATTCCACCAATAATAGAAACTGAAAATATTCCACTAATATCAAAATAGTAATAGAAAAGTTTTCACAAAAAAATTACAAATTTTCCACGATCAACATTACCAACAATGACCTGTGTTCATTTAATGGAATACCTCTGTGAGGAAATGAAGTCTTACAGAACGAAGCACAAGACAGCAGCAAAACCTGCAGTGCAGACTGGAAGAACAAGCACGACTTTAAGGAAGATCCTTTGGTCTCGCTTACCTGCACATTAACCCAATATCAGTAACTGTTCCTTTACAAAAATATATCAATCCACACACTCACACATCCACATGCAAGCCACATCTATGTCTCTCACATTGTTTCTTTCGGTTTCCGTCCCAGATTGTTGGTCAGAATCGAAATCACCCGAGTTCCTTCTGCCATCAACAAAAATTTTAATTAGAGTTTGATTATGAATTAATGTTTTTCTTTATTTAGATTGTTTATTAGTGAGACCTATTTCCACTCGACATATCCCACCAGTAATGCTACGACGGTACTACAGTAATTACATCTCTAACAATGCACCAACGAATCAGGCTTCACTCAGCTTTTCACTTTTTTTTTTTTTTTGGAAATTTGTCAAAGAATTTTCTTATATACTCACCAGAATATATCACTGGTGTGGTTTCAATGATCACTTCTGTTTTTTTATTTTGTGTGTGTACAGCATGTTATGAGCTTATGTTCTTCAGGAGTCTCAACCCAATTCAATCCCATACTTACTTCCCCTAGACACTATAACTTAGGAGAAACCAGTTTGTAGGGTTGATCAAATTTCAATTTAATAACAGTATTCAATAATCATGTGGTTTCACCCCTTTTTTTAATCTTCTTTATGTATTATTATATTCTAGATAAACAGAGACATGATGTAAAGTTCACTTGCTGTTATTTGAAGTCATTTAATGTTTACAAACATCAGCTATGCTCCCCTGTATAATGGACTCTTCCGAGCTGAAGGGCCTAGGGGAAGTAAGTAAGAACTGAATTGGGAGGGTTCCTAGTTTCAATCAGGAAATGTGTGACACAATAGCTGAAAATCCCAGAAGTAGTTTTGGACTGAATCTAAAGTAAAATAGATCAAAAATCAAAATTCTAATTAATCTAGAATAAAAACTGTGTGTGTGTGTGTGTGTGTGTGTACATAGGGACAGTACACAATTTGCTTACCCAATAGAAAAGAGGACTATATTTCTGTCAAAAGTGTTGGGAGTGTCCATGGATTGATGGTCATCAGATGAGAGCAGAGAAACCTCTTCACTTTCATTAAACACAGAAACACAGAACCTTTACACACTAAAGATGCCTATTACAAACCATGAAGCTCATATGAGAATTTTTAATGTTTCACAACAGGAATGATGGAGTTAAATGCATTCAAGAGAAAGAGGAACAAGCTACAGGAACAAACTACCAAACTAAATTTTAGGGAGAACTATAAGGGCTAACCTTTTCAGAGCATAGACCTCATTTGCAGAGTCACATTCATTTTCCTGATCTTCCCTTTCCTCAGGGTAAAATGAAGCTCTCTGCCAGCTTTCCTGTCCAACTTAGAAACAGAACAAAGATAGCAGAGATAAAGAGAGACTAGAAGACAGATTCCTGTTTGGAGCAGACCAAACCAGAGACATGCGTCAACTCGCTTCACCACACCAGTGAAAGAATTTAATTTAAACTCATGGCTCCATGAGCCATTTATCTTTATTGAGAATTTGTGTTATATACTCACCAGAATATATAACTAATGCGGTTTCCTTGATCACTTCCGTTATATATTTGTGTGTAGAGAATGTAACAAAGTTTTTGATCTTTAGGAGTCTTAACCCAATTCAACCCCATACTTACTTCCCCTAGACTTTTCCACTTAGAAGAATCCAAGTTGCAGGGGGGGATCAAATTTCAGCTTGTTAAGAGAGTTTAATGATTATGTTATTTCACCCCAAGAACTTTCTACTCCATTTGTTCTTCTACATTGGATAAACAGACAAATGAAGTAATGTTCTCTTGTCATCATCTGGGTCATATAAAGTCAGGTTGTTTCAAAACGATAGCTGTGCTCCCCTGTATAATGGATTCTTCCGAGTTGAAGTGCCTAGGGGGAAGTGAACAAGAACTGAATTGGGAGGGTGCCTGGTTTCAATCAGGAAATGTGTGACGCAGCAGCTGAAGAGCCTCGAAATTTTGGACTGAAACTACTGGAAGAAAGACTTATTTTGTGTAGATAAATGAACCATAATGACTATCAAACATAACATATTTATGAATAAGTCATTGTAGAATAAAAAAAATTATAAAACTAAAGTGATATAAATGTGTAAATTCTAAATTTTAGTTTAAATTTGAAAACCAGGTAATTTTTTTGTGGTCGCTAAATTGATTTTTAATTAAGAGACACGGTGTGATGTTGTGATGTTGGGTTTAGCTGCAGCTGCTGGTAAACTTTTCCACAGGAAGTTTGAATACAGCTCACTCTGAGGATTCAGTTTGTAATAGGAAGTAATTAATTATAGAGCCAAATTCAAGAACACAGAATCTATATACCAGAGACTTTTTTAGGTTCAGTTACCAAAATCCTGGTTTCCTGTAGTTTAAAAGCAAATTCTTTTCTTGATCAGATCAACAGACAGACACAACAATTATATTTAAGCATAAAAGAAAAGAAACATTTGAGTCAACATTTTTCTTTTATGAATTAAGTTGGTAAATGACTTTCTCCACATTAGGTTAATCTTTATTGTTGAAAACAGGAAGTATATAGGGTATAGTATAAGTATAAAAATATTCAGTCAGTCTGGAAATTTAGACTTTCTTTATTTAAATTTTTATTTAAATTTAAATTTAAATAAATGGGCCCATGAGTCTTATTTTTGTCAAAGAATTTTCTTATATACTCACCAGAATATATCACTGGTGTGGTTTCCATGATCACTTCTGTTTTTTTTTTGTGTGTGTACAGCATGTTATGAGCTTATGTTCTTCAGGAGTCTCAACCCAATTCAATCCCATTCTTACTTCCCCTAGACACTATAACTTAGGAGAAACCAGTTTGTAGGGGTGAATAAAATTTCAACTTAATAACAGTATTCAATAATCATGTGGTTTCACCCCTTTTTTAATCTTCTTTATGTATTATTATAATATTCTAGATAAACAGAGACATGATGTAAAGTTCACTTGCCATTATTTGAAGTCATTTAATGCTTACAAACATCAGCTATGCTCCCCTGTATAATGGACTCTTCCGAGCTGAAGGGCCTAGGGGAAGTAAGTAAGAACTGAATTGGGAGGCTTCCTAGTTTCAATCAGGAAATGTGTGACACAATAGCTGAAGAGCCCAGAAGTAGTTTTGGACTGAATCTAAAGTAAAATAGATCAAAAATCAAAAACCTAAGAAATCAAAAATTCTAAGAGAAATTAATGAGAGTATAAATTGACTTTTGAGAATTTGGGAATGCTCTGTTTGTGAAATTGATTTTCAGATAATAGAAACATTTTGGTGATGTTTTAATGGTTTTTCTTTCAGCTGCTGGTAAATATTTCCACAGTAAGTCCGTACGAAGTTCACTCTGTGGTTTCAGTTTCTCGTTCCAAATTCAGCCATATACTTACTTCCCCTAGACTCTCTCACTTGGTAACCTTCAAGTTGCAGGGGAGCTCAAATGATTGTTTGTGAATCATTATTTCATAATTATGTCATTTTGACCTACAGGCTTCTTTTTTTATATTTAATGTCATTGAAATTTGTGGAAAAAGCTATTTGTTTTATTGGATTGAGTGAAATGAAGTTGGACTATTTAGATCAAACAGTTGTACTCCCCTGCAATGGACTCTTCCAAGATGAAGTGCCTAGGGGCAGAGAGTGACTGAACTAAATTGGAAGAGTGCCTAGTTTTTAAGGAAGAATGAGAGGCTGCGAGTTAAGCAATATTAAACCCACAGAATCTACATTCAGCTTATCTGCTTTAGTCAACAAATTTTATGTTTATTCGATTTTATGTTAACGGCTTACTTACTCTGAAAAAGCTAAAGTTACTTTAGGTAATACCTATTATTATCAGTTAGGAACATAGATAAATGCATTTGCAATGACATTTTGAAGACAACTTTTATTTTTAAACAAAGTGCTCCACGGTGTGTCCTATCGACTGTTATCTGGTTGATCAATTATCAAATGACAGTATTAAACGGGGAAAGAGATAGACCAGGTAAGACATCACGTGATGTACATGTGCAACACTGAGCCACTGCTACTTGTTTAGAACACTAGGTTAGTGACACGTGCCACTCCTTGTATTTTTTTTTCTAGTAAGTGTACTGTATTTAGGGCGTCTTGCACGCTGAAGATTTTTCTTTTCGTTTAATGTATGGTTTATCGTGAAGGTTGAGTTAGATTAGAAGTTTTGTTTCCGGTTTAGTAAGATTGTTTGTTTTGTTTCTTTCCTTGATTTGGCACGGTCTTGTTCTTTTCTCTTGTCCCTGTTCTAATGTGAATTATTTTGGGTTTGGTTCTCGACTGTATATAGTCTGTAAATTTATGTATATAATGTTTGGATTAGTTGGTGATGGTTCACTTGAATAAAAGACACTAATGTGGACTTGGTGGTTTCCAATAATTACTTATTTCCAGTACCTGTTCAATATTTTAATGTTGCACCCCTGACCCCTAGACAAATACAAAAAGGGTTTGTAACAGTAGTTTTTTCATGTGTTTTATTCAAAATCTGAGATGTATTGTTCAGGTCCCTAAGTCTTCATCCCTTAGGCTTCTAGTCTGGAAGTGAACCAGAGTCATCCATCACAATCAGTCTTATCTTAGAACCCAGATTAACAAAAACAAACAGAATATCACTGTCAATGATTGCTTTAGAATGAATTTTTTTTTTAGTTACATTGTTAAATTCTTTTTTTTAGTAAATGTATTTGAATTATTTTTTTTGTCAGATCTAACAAAATAAGAACTTGCATGTATCCAAATAAAATATAGAACATAATTCCACCAATAATAGAAACTGAAAATATTCCGCTAATATCAAAATAGTAATAGAAAAGTTTTCACAAAAAAATTACAAATTTTCCACAATCAACATTACCAACAATGACCTGTGTTCATTTAATGGAATACCTCTGTGAGGAAATGAAGTCTTACAGAACGGAGCACAAGACAGCAGCAAAACCTGCAGTGCAGACTGGAAGAACAAGCACGACTTTAAGGAAGATCCTTTGGTCTCGTTTACCTGCACATTAACCCAATATCAGTAACTGTTCATTTACAAAAATATATCAATCCACACACTCACACATCCACATGCAAGCCACATCTATGTCTCTCACATTGTTTCTTTCGGTTTCCGTCCCAGATTGTTGGTCAGAATCGAAATCACCCGAGTTCCTTCTGCCATCAACAAAAATTTTAATTAGAGTTTGATAATGAATGAATGTTTTTCTTTATTTAGATTGTTTATTAGTGAGACCTATTTCCCCTCGACAAATCCCACCAGTAATGCTACGACGGTACTACAGTATTTACATCTCTAACAATGCACCAACGAATCAGGCTTCACTCAGCTTTTCACTTTTTTTTTTTTTGGAAATTTGTCAAAGAACTTTTCTTATATACTCACCAGAATATATCACTGGTGTGGTTTCAATGATCACTTCTGTTTTTTTTTGTGTGTGTACAGCATGTTATGAGCTTATGTTCTTCAGGAGTCTCAACCCAATTCAATCCCATACTTACTTCCCCTAGACACTATAACTTTGGAGAAACCAGTTTGTAGGGGTGATCAGATTTCAACTTAATAACAGTATTCAATAATCATGTGGTTTCACCCCTTTTTTAATCTTCTTTATGTATTATTATATTCCAGATAAACAGAGACATGATGTAATGTTCACTTGCCATTATTTTAAGTCATTTAATGTTTACAAACATCAGCTATGCTCCCCTGTATAATGGACTCTTCTGAGCTGAAGGGCCTAGGGGAAGTAAGTAAGAACTGAATTGGGAGGCTTCCTAGTTTCAATCAGGAAATCTGTGACGCAATAGCTGAAGATCCCAGAAGTAGTTTTGGACTGAATCTAATGTAAAATAGATCAAAAATCAACATTCTAATTAATCTAGAATAAAAACTGTGTGAAACTAAAGTGAAACTAATGAGAGCATAAATTGACTTTTGAGAATTTGGGAATGCTCTGTGTTTGTGAAATTGATTTTCAGATAATAGAAACATTTTGGTGATATAATTGTTTTTCTTTCAGCTGCTGGTAAATATTTCCACAGTAAGTCTGAAAGCAGTTCACTCTGTGGTTTCAGTTTCTCGTTCCAAATTCAGCCATATACTTACTTCCCATAGACACTCCCACTTGGTAACCTTCAAGTTGCAGGGGAGCTTAAATGATTGTTTGTCAATCATTGTTTCATAATTATGTTATTTTAACCTACAGGCTTCTTTATTTTATTATTTTATTTTATTCTTTATTTTGTTTTATTGGATTGAGTGAAATGAAGTTGGACTATTTAGATCAAACAGTTGTACTCCCCTGTAATGGACTCTTCCAAGATGAAGTGCCTAGGGGCAGAGAGTGACTGAACTAAATTGGAAGAGTGCCTAGTTTTTAAGGAAGAATGAGAGGCTGCGAGTTAAGCAATATTAAACCCACAGAATCTACATTCAGCTTATCTGCTTTAGTCAACAAATTTTATTTTTGAACAATGTTTTGGTAACTGCTTACTTACTCCGAAAAAGCTAAATTGTTACTGTAGATAATACCTATTTTTATCAGTTAGGAGCATAGATAAATGCATATGCAATGACATTTTTCAACTATAATAAGTAAGTATATATAAAGTTCTTCGATATAAAAGACAATATAAAATGTATGTTTTGTAAAAACCACATTTAAAAAAAAAAGATTTCTTCCACATTAAATTCTAATAACTGGGAAGGTATGTAAAGTATCGTTAACTTATAGTCATGTCCATGAAAACATTACGAGGAGGAAACTATTGCCATAAATACATGCATGTTTCACCAACATTTTTCATAAAGGCTGTGGCTTTTAAATTAAGCTCAAGTGGTATTTTGTGGACTAATATGGGTAATGATGACACCATTACATCACCTCCACCAGATTGTACAGCTAACAAGGCAGATTGGGTTCATGGAATCACCAGAGCTGGTGATATTCATAGCTGACAGGAGCCTGATGCTATCTTCTGCTGTTGTAACCCAGATGCCTGATGTTTCAGCATGTTCTTAGTTCTGACATTTTCTTCTCACCACAGCTGTAAAAAGTGGTTAATGAGTTACCGTAGACATCCTGTCAACTTAAACCAGTCTCATCATTCTCTACTAAACTCATCTATAAACAAGGTCTTTCCTCCCACAGAACTTTGCACTGGATGCTTTTTGTTTTTTGCATAATTTTTCATGTTCATGACCAGTTAATTTGGTACAGTACCAACATCCCACCTACAGCAATTATGCAATATGTGAGACAGACCACATTGTTCATAATTTGATGTGAAGATTAGTTGAAGCTCTGGTATCTTGTATCTGCTTGATTTTATTCATTGTGCTGCTGCCACATGACTGGCTTATTGGAACATTCCATGAATGAGCAGATGTACAGGTGTTCCTAATAAAATGGCTGGTCTGTGTAGACTATATGGCCAAAAGCATATATATGCACATATATGTGCATCACATTCCAGATTTATTCCCCCTTTTGCTATTATAATAAGATACATAGCTGCTGATCGGTCAGAGTGGCCATGCTGACAACAGGCCACTGCAGATACATAAAGGATAAAGCCACTTAAATTTATTTCAACATAATGAAACCTAACAATATAATACATATAAAGGAGATGTGAACTCCATGTGATCTTTTACATCAATACATCTGTTAGACTTACATATATATTATATATATACATACATATATATAATCACACCCTCCAGTGTCACCCATATGAGGATGAGGTTCCGCTTTGAGTCTGGTTCCTCTCAAGGTTCCTTCCTTCTATTCAAGGGAGTTTATCCTCCCCACAGTCACCTGAGTCACCGCAGACTTGTTCATTGGGGATAAATCCAAACACATTTAAATAGATCTAATATTAATATTAATCTTGAATTTTGTATTTTTTTAATTTTTATATTATTCTTTATATTAAATTCTTTTGTTCTATATTCATTCTTTATATAAAATGTAAAAATATAAAATATAAAATTTGTTCTATGTTTATGTTCTGTAAAGCCGCTTTGAGACAATGTCAATTGTAAAAAGTGCCTTACAAATAAACTTGAATTAAATTGAATAACAAAAGTAAATTGACTTTAACACTCAATTGACAGATGAAGTGATTATTTTTGTTTATGTTGTGGTAAATTTCATAGCATACAATAACATGACAATAAGCTCGAACTAGTTGAAACTAGTTTCTTTCTTTATTTTTTAATTCCCATAGTGAAAAGTGAAGAACCAGTAAGGACTCTAACTGGTATAAGTTTAATATGCACCTCATAGCTGTATCACAGGTTGTACCACAGATTTCTCCCTCAGATTGTGTGACTTTTATTTTGAATAAGATTCAGACACACGCCAATTCGCGCCAATTTCTTCTCGGTTTCTCTTCAGTAATTTGATTCATTCTGATTCATTCTGTTACTTTTCGCCGCCATGTCACAGGTGATGTGTGTTTTATTTTGTTTTACTTTGGTATTGTAAGCATTGTGAGACTCAAACTTTATACACTACCAGTATTATTCTCTGGCTTGGATATGATATGATATGTGTGTTTATAATAGACAAAAAGAGTTACAGAAAGATTGCAAAATGGCGGTGTTTATGTTTACATACATTGTGCGCGCGCACCTTCTTTCTGAAGTTATATAAACTAGACTTTTTTGAGTCATAACCGGAAAAATAACGACGGATTCGCTTCATGAACACAAAGATGTGATTTGATGAAGAGCGATTAGTCTTAACCTTAGGTGAAATAGTGCAGAGATATTGCGCATCTGTATAACTTCCTGATGCCGAGTAGATCTGTGTTCATCATAAACCAGCACAACTCCTTCATCCTTTGTGTTTACTTGTGATTAATGATTAATAACAAACCCAATCACTTGGTGAACAAAATGAGTTTTAATTATCCTGTCGATTCTATAGTACAGAACTAAATAATTATTATTTTTTTTTAAATAAAAAAAGTTAAGTCCAGGATCATAAGAGAAAAATAAATTATGGAAAAACAAAAAAACAAACACGTTTTATTAACATTTCCATAACATTTTTATTTCCAAACACTCAAAACTAAATGTGGTTTAACACGTTTAATGAAGTTTTTTTTTTTGCTTAGATACATGTGTAGTAATCTAGATTAACCCTTGTATGTTGTTGGGGTCTGTGGGACCCATATTCATAAACATCAATAGTTTTGAAAAACTTTGCTTCCTTGTAAATTTGTTGATTTTTTTTCCACTTATAACTTGATTAAATTTGATTTTCTTTTTTTTTTTATTACATTTTATTAAAAACAACAAAAAATGAGTAGCACTTTAATTAAAAAATGTGATGTAATAAAGGTAAAGGGCAAATATTAACCATATGCTGTTTATATTGCTTGTAATTGGGATGAAGTAAACATCTTTAAGGTATTTTTACATAAAATTTTTGATTGTGTTGAATTAAAAACCCCAAAATGCATCGGGTCCAGCAGACCCACGAACACTGGCTGAGTAACAAAAATACGAACACCATACAAGGGTTAAGCCTATGATTAATCTATGAATCAACCTTGATGATTAAGCTATATTAATTTATAATAATGGACTTGTGAAACACTCTACACTGTACATATATGTTTGTCTATAGATTCAAGACATTGTGCTTTTTATTTCAGAACATTCCAACAGACAGGACACGTCAGGTCCAGGGTTTGGATTTACATCAGCAGAGCAGTAAAACAAGCTAATAAATATAAGAACGAGTCATAAAAATGATCATTTTAATAATGATTAATAATAATTATTAAAATTGTGATTTCCATCACAAAATTAAATTATAAACAGGATATGACCGCCGGGGTTCTCCCGAGCACATGTTGAAGCCCGTGGCTGGAGAATGTAGAAATATTCAAGATTTTCAGTGGAGTATTTAAACATACAAATACACAATATACCCAAATGTAAATAAATGTAAAAGTTTTTCTGTGAATGCGGTGATTGCTAACATTCAAAGTGTAGCATCGTAATCTGTTTTATTACCGTGTTGTAAAGTACGGTGTTGGATGGTGTTTTCTTGGTTTTCACTACAAAAGTATACCAAAAGGTAATTTATTAAAGTGTCAGACTGAACCAGGTGGTTCATCCCTGAATCCCTGTGTAATAATGTATACTTCAACATGCAGTTTAATAAAACCCAAAATATGTTTTTTTTTCCAGTATCAATCAATGATCGGATCAACAATCACGCCACTTGAAGCCTTGGATGATCTAAAGGAAGATGAGTTTGAGAGATTTGTGTTTTTTCTTTCTCGGGTAAAAGAAATGTATATAAATGATGAAAATATTCAGAAAAGAAAACTGCACAAAAAATCTAGAGTAGAAGTGGCTGGAACTATGATCGAAACATATGGGAATGAAATTGCTCTTCAAGTCACTATAAAAATTTTGAAACACATGAAAGAATATGAATCAGCAAGAACATTGGAAAAGCAAATACAACAAAAACGGAAAGAGTCTGATTCAATTGCTGTGCCTGTAAAGAAGCAGAGACTGGCCAATGAATCAAGAGAGACGTGTCAACCAGCCAGTGTAAAAAAAGGTAAGATTGTGTGCCATCAGTGGCCATTTACAGTGTGAGACTAAATATATCTGACTATTTTAATTTAGTCTGCTACTCATCTACAACCAAAGTATGAAGTAGAGGCAGCTAAAGGATTATGCATGTTTTTAATAAATTATCTGACTCCATAAGATAGTCAATACTAGAAATATAATTATACCAGTGTTACAGAGAGACAACAGCAATGTCGTATTTATGTGAAAATTTTTTATAGCCTATTTTAGAAATATTTACATCATTAACTCAGATTTATAACGATATTCAAGCCTAAGCTTTTCCAATATCCTTGCCAATATTTATTATATTCTATTTTATTTAAACTTGCAGTTATTAGCCTTTTATAGCTAGTCAGAGGTCTTCAAAATGTGTTTAAGATACCAATACTTTACCATTAGGAACAAATAATAATTAGAGTAGAGTTTAACATTTAACTGGTTTATTTCATAAGAATACAAGTACAACGTATGTAGAAAATGAAGATAAGTAGTGAAGATAACTTACACAAGCTTAAAATACAGTGTCATGGGCATAAGTCAAAACATGGCGTCAGGATGCGTGATGGTAAAGTCTCAAACGGTATTGTACAATGCATACTTATTTATACACTCACCCTGGTGCACTATATGTTAGTTTGGTTCCTCAGACAGAGTTGGTGTGAACAAAAGACCAGCAGGTGTCTCAATCACACCAGGCCATCTCAGCAGGGTAATGTGTAAATATTGTAGAATATAAAACTGTAATATTTTAGTTATACAGTACATACAGTAGTTTAGCATTAGCCAGGATTAGTTCACAAGGTATCTCTGACTCACATTCCTGATGACTTTAACCTTAAATAATTAAATAAATAAATAATAAATCTGTGACAACAGCATACAGCAGAGTCCGTTATTCCAGAGCGAATTATAGAAGTGCGTTGTAGTCTGTATCAAAAAACATGTAATCATGACAGTGTAATACAGTAGCTCAGGTACTACAGTGTCTAATACAACATGAAAGAAAATTAAGACAGCAATAGATTTTTAAAATAGCCTATACCTAAACCTATAAGTCTCTTTGTCTGAAGTCCGGCAGTTATTCAGGTGTTTGCCCAGTCAGAGGAATGTGACTTGTAATTATATTTTGTAGAAAAACATATTTTGATTTTTGATACATTTGATATTTAATATGTCTGAGACCTTACAGAGCCCTGAAAGCTATCAAAAAGAATTGAGAGACTAAAATCTGTATCTTTTTTTCATTTTCTGTGAACAGCGCAAGATCTTCAGAGCGTCATGACAAAACATAAAGACTGGCTTAAGCATCAAAGTCATTTCATTGTTGAGGAGACCGCTAAAGATAAGAACAAGATTCCACTTAATTACATATACACAGATTTGATTATTACAAAAGGAGAAAGTGAAGCTCGAAATAATGAGCATGAGGTTTTGATGAACGATAACTCACAATTTTCATACGAGTCCGGAATCCACTGCAATGACATCTTCGGTAAGAATGAAGAAGAAATCAAAACTGTTCTTACGAAGGGTGTAGCTGGCATTGGAAAAACAGTCTCTGTGCAGAAATTCATCCTTGACTGGGCTGAGAACAAAGCCAATCAAGATGTGGAGTTTCTGTTTGTACTTCCATTTCGTCAACTAAACCTGATCGAAGGTGATTATAGTCTTCATGAGCTTTTGGTTCACTTGCATCCCCAGCTTAAAGACTGTCACTCAGACATGTATGTCGACAAGAAGATTTTATTCATATTTGATGGCCTTGAGGAGAGTAGAATTCAACTGAGCTTTAGACAAACTTCTGTCAGTGATGTTCACACCAAATGCAAAGTGGAGGTCTTAATTATAAACCTCATAAAAGGAGAGCTACTCCCTTCTGCTCTTATATGGATAACGTCTCGACCAGCAGCAGCCAGTCAGATTCCCTCGCAGTACATTCACCGTGTGACAGAAATTCAGGGGTTCAGTGACTCACAAAAGGAGCAGTACTTTAGACAGAGAGTGACCGATCCAGACGAAGCCAAAAGAATCATCTTGCACATAAAGAAAGCAAAGAGTCTTCACATTATGTGCCACATTCCGGTCTTTTGTTGGATTTCAGTTACTGCTCTTCAGCCATGGCTATCCCACAACCACAAAAAAGAAATCCCCACAACATTGACTGAAATGTACTCTTACTTTTTACTTGTTCAGATGAACAGGAAGAACGAGAAGTTTGACCAGAGATATGATTCAGACACAAAGTTACTGCTGGAGTACAACAAAAACATGATTCTGAAACTTGCCGAGTTGGCGTTCAGACAGCTGCTAAATGGCAATGTCCTCTTCTATAAAAAAGATCTGGAAGAGTGTGGAATCAATGTCCAAGAATCCTTCTTATGCTCTGGGATTTGCACGGAAATCTTTAAAATCGAACCTCCGTTTTATCGCACAAAAGTTTATTGCTTCGTGCACTTGAGCTTCCAAGAATTTTTTGCCGCTCTCTATGTGTTCCATTGTTATCTGTGCAAGAACACAGCAGGAGTGAAGATGTTTCTGCCAAAAACCAAGGTTGTGACAAAAGTATCACTGGATGTGCTAATGAAGCATGCAGTGGATGAAGCCTTGAAGAGCAAGAATGGACATCTTGACCTTTTCCTGCGTTTTCTTCATGGCTTGTCCTTAGAATCCAACCAGAGACTCCTGCAAGGTCTCCTACCCTGTACCGAGAGCAGCCCCGAGAGCGTCCAAAAAATAAAGCAAAATCTGAAACGCGGACAGAAAAAGAACATCAACCCTGAGCGTTGGCTCAATCTCTCACACTGCTTAATAGAAATGAAGGATGACACTCTTCAGCAAGAGATTCAGACTTACCTCCAGTCCAACAAAAAGTCCAAAAAGCTCACTCTTGCACAATGTTCGGCCATGGCTAACATGTTTCAAGTTTCAGAAGAAGCGATGGACGAGTTGGATCTAAAAAAATACAACACAACAGAAGAGGGACGTAGAAGACTTATTCCAGCACTAAGGAACTGCAAAAAGGCAATGTAAGTATATTATATCTACTAACATATGAAAAGTAATTACTTTGAATATTTTGTGTTTCAGGAAACAACTTGTTATTCTGGTTTATTGTGTACTTTACAAAAGCTCTTTACAAAACCAACAGCCGCAGCATCATACTTCATATGTTTAACCATGGATATACTGTATTGTTGATCGGAAATAATAACCTGATGAATAACTCTGATTTCTCTTGCTGTAGTCTAGCAGACTGTAATCTCACAGAGAACGCCTGTGAAAACATTGCATCAGCATTACAGTCAGCAAATTCACCCCTGAGGGAGCTTGACCTGAGCAACAATGACCTACAGGAAACAGGTCTGAAATTGCTCTATGAAGGGCTGAAGAATTGTAAATTAGAGATACTAAGGTAAAGAGACACACTTTTGTCGACAGTCTACACAATTAATAAACAAGTACAGGCAATCGTAATTAGCAAAACTTGTTCACAATGTTGTCTCCCTTCTACAGACTCTCTAATTGTAAGCTGACCACATTGTCAGCTCTACTTTTAAGAAATTCCTCCCTGAGAAAACTGGATCTGAGCTATAATAACCTGCAGAAGGGGATAGATCAGCTCTCTGGACTAAAGAGCCCAAACTGTAAACTGGACACATTAAGGTTGGTCTCAAAATGTTTATTACTTTTTCTGTTCTACAAAATTAGATTATTTTTTTAAACAAACAGTGGGTCAAAATTCTCATATTAAAGAAAATATTCTTAAACTTTTTACTTCAATATATCTTTATGTTAATCTGTCTTTACAGGTCTGTACACAGCTCATGACCTTTTTCTACCTTGTTCCCCAAGTCAACAACCCATTTCCTTTAAGCTTAAGCATTGAAACCAAAAACATCACATTATGTTGTCATTAGCACTTCAGGCAGTACACTTTCTTTTTTTTAATAACAAGCCATGAACATGAACATTGAGTGCAGGTCATCTACTTAAAAAAAGACACGCATCCATTAGAAACAAGAAATCATGAATGGGGTCTTTGTGCTTCAAGGCAGTTTTTGACATTTCTCACTCATTCATATTTGAGGTGAAATTCGAGCTTGTAAGTTCTCAGTTTTCTCAGTGGTGTCAATGGTTATAAAGCATTTGATATACATATGATTACATGCAACTGAATATAAACCAATTTTGTAAGTGTTTCATAGGCACAGTAATGAACCTACAAAGGATTTGCTCTGGATAAGCGTCTGCCAAATGCAACAAATGATTCATTTGACCTATATTATTATAATGTTTAAGTATAATACATAATACCACTAGGCTTGAGGAGATAATGTCTATCTACTGTAAAACACTTCTCTCTTTTTTATAGTTGAATCAACAATGAAAACCTGAAAACACTGAAACTGGAAGAGCCTTTGTTTCAGTGAGGCTCTTATAGATCCATTTACTGTAAATGTCTGATTTCTTTCTTGTTTAACAGGATCTCAGATTGTAAACTCACTGCAGAATCTTGTAAATCCATTGGCAAAGCTTTAGCAAAGTCACCTTTGAGAGAGCTGGATCTGAGTTGCAATGACCTGCAGGATACAGGAATGAAGCTGCTATCTGATGGACTGATGAGTTCTCACTGTAATCTGAACATACTGAAGTAAGTGGCAAATAAAAAGGATGTAAACACAATGTACACCGTCTGAATACTGACTCACTGTTTGATACAATCGATGTATTTCATTAGGGGCCAGGCATAAACAAATATTTGTGCTCCTTATAATATGTAATAGATAACTGAAATATTCTGTCCTATTTCTGATTTTAGACTCTCAGACTGTAAACTCACTGAGCAGTCTTGTACTCATATCGCCTCAGTTCTGAAAAAGGCTAACTCGTCCCTGAGAGAGTTGGATTTAAGTGATAATGACCTGCTGGATTCTGGTATCAAAGTGCTGTCTGGTGGATTAAAGAGTTCACAATGTGTTCTGGAAATACTGAGGCAAGTGGGTTGTCAAAAATGTGTCAATAGTCATTGGAAAAACCATTGTCACGTCATTTTCTTCTCAACTTGAGATATTTCTTTCATCGTGATCCAGTGTGTGATACAAGTGTTCCCTTAAATTTCGAACAGTTTATTATTATTAATCATTGAATATACTGTATAATGTTCATTAAGTGGTGGTAGCTTTTTTCTCTTTATTCCTATCTCTAGATTGTCTGGCTGTTGTCTCACAGAACAGAGTTGCTCTTCACTCATTTTAGCTCTGCATTCAAACCCCACACACCTCACTGAACTGGATTTAAACTACAATCATCTAGGACGTTCAGAATTACAGTTTTTTTCAGTGAACAGGAAACTGAAGACCAGGTAAGATAAGCTTTTTGATCTGACCTTGTCTAGATTAGGCAAAACAAATTTATATATATTCACCTCACACCTCCAGGGTTGGGGGTTCAATTCCCGCCTCCGCCTTGTGTGTTTAGAGTTTGCATGTTTTCCCTGTGCCTCGGGGGTTTCCTCCTGGTACACCCACGGGCCAAAGACATGCATGGTACAGTAGGTTAATTGGAATCTCTGGAAAATTGTCCATAGTGTGTGAGTTTATGAGTGAATAAGAGTATGTGTGCCCTGCGATGGCTCGGCACTCTGTCCAGGGTGTATCCTGCCTGAGATAGGCACAGGCTCCCTGTGACCCGAGAAGTTCGGATAAGTGGTAGAGAATGAATGAATATATATAGGCACAGGAAGAATAAGATTAAGCACCATTTGTATCATAATGCTGGAACTCAAGCTATTGTAAATATTAACAAAACAGCTCTGTATAATATTTTCAGGTTAACAGTTGATGTGACTAAACTGATTAATAAAATAGTCCTGCTGTCTTAAATCAAAGTAATAAAATTGGGCTAATACCTAAGGTGGCTCATTTTGGCTGTGTGTGTGTGTGTGTGTGTGTGTGTGTGTGTGTGTGTGTGTGCCTGCCTGTTCAGTCCTGTGATATTTTTTTGTTGTCTGCACTTCTAGAACAAACCATTCTGGAGAGTTGAGAATAGCTAAAGGACTCAAGAAGTGTAAGCTTCCACACACATACACACACACACACACACACACAATTTATATGTACAATTTGATACATTATGAAAAGTGTCTGTATATCATATTGTACATAATACTGAGGAAAACAATCTCATGTGCAGATGCCTTCAAGCTGACGCTGGACCCCAACACAGCAAACACACGTCTCTCACTGACCAATAATAACACCAGGATGTTGCTTATGACAGAAGATCAGCCATGTCGAGACAACAGATTGAGATTTCAGTATGTGACACAGGTGCTGAGTACAGAGAGTTTGTCTGGACGTTGTTACTGGGAAGTAGAGTGGCATCAAAACGCCTCCATCGCTGTGGCATACAAATCTATCAGTAAGAGGGGACACAGAAACGACTGTGTGTTCGGATGTTCAAAAAAGTCCTGGAGCCTGGATTTGTCCAGGAATAATAGGGGATATATCGTTTACTCAGTAATGCACAATAAAGAGAGCACTCCCAGTTCATATTCCCAGTTTAACAGAGTAGGAGTGTATGTGGATGTCCCAGCTGGGATTCTGTCCTTTTACGCCATCTCCTCTGACTCACACAAGCTAACACGCATACACACATTTCGTACAACATTCACAGAAAGACTTTTTGCAGGATTTGGACTCAAACTGTCCAATGACTCCATCTCTCTCATTCGTTCTTGAAACTAAAAAGTAAAATGTCTTAATGTCACAGGGATTTATTTTAATTTTATAATTTTATAAAATAATATTTTATATATATATATATATATATAATATATATATATATATATATATATATATATATATATATATATATATATATATATATATTAATTGTTTAATAAAAATGGCTTTAATGGCTTTCGGGGCTCTGAAATGTCACACTGGTCGGAGCAACATGTACAGTAGGTCTACCTTCTATTAAATAACCACAGAAAATACAAGCTTTTTAAACTCTACTTCTGAAAACCAGCTTCTGAGTAAATATTCAATTTCAACCAATTTAGGCCACGTTCACACTGCAAGTCTTAATGCTCAATTTGGATATTTTGCTCAGATCTGATTTTTTTGTTTGGCTGTTCACATTACCTTTTAAAATGTGGCCTATATCAGATACCAGTGTGAACTGTTTGCTGTTTCGAACTGACCCGCATGCGTAAACGAACAATAACAATGACGTCACACGCAGCACGCCGTTGCGCTAAAAAGTTGGCGAGGTTATGGAGGAAGTATTGTATCATCTGGTGCAACAAACATATCATATCATCTGAAAGCCTGTGCTGATCAGATGGCCCCCATCTTCACGTGGATATTCAACACGTCACTGGAGCTGTGTGAAGTTCCCTCATGCTTCAAAAGCTCCACCATAATCCCCGTCCCAAAGAAACACAAAATCACCAGACTTAATGACTACAGACCTGTGGCTCTAACATTTGTGGTCATGAAATCCTTTGAAAGACTGGTTTTGGCTTATCTGAAGGACATCACAGGACCCTTACTGGACCCTCTGCAGTTTGCTTACAGAGCAAACAGGTCTGTGAATGATGCAGTCAATATGGGACTGCATTATGTTCTGCAGCATCTGGACAGACCAGGGACTTATGTGAGGATCCTGTTGTGGACTTCAGCTCTGCTTTCAACACCATCATCCCATCACCCCCAGGGCTGTGTTCTCTCCACACTGCTCTTCTCCCTGTACACGAATGACTGCACCTCTAATGACCCATCTGTCAAGCTCCTGAAGTTTGCAGATGACACCACACTGATCGGCCTCATCCGGGACGGTGACGAGTCTGCTTACAGACTGGAGGTTGAGCGTCTGGCTGTCTGGTGCAGCCTTAACAACCTGGAGCTGAACACGCTCAAGACAGTGGAGTTGATCGTGGTCTTCAGGAGAAACCCCCCTGCTCTTCCCCCACTAACCATCATGGACAGCATTGTCACAGCAGTGGAGTCATTCAGATTCCTGGGAACCACAATCTCCCAGGACCTGAAGTGGGACATTCACATTGACTCCATTGTGGAAAAGGCTCAGCAGAGGTTGTACTTCCTTCGTCAGCTGAATAAGTTCAACCTGCCACAGGATCTGCTGAAACAGTTTTACACTGCCATCATCGAATCCATCCTCTGCACCTCGGTAACTGTTTGGTTCAGCTCAGCCACCAAATTCGACCTCAGAAGGGTGGACCAGACTGCTGAGCGAATCATTGGCACAACTCTCCCCACTCTTCAAGACCTGTACTTCTCCTCCTTTGTGCAAAAGAGCAAAGAAAATCACCCTGGACCCCTCACATCCAGCACACTCCCTCTTTGAACTGTTGCCATCTGGTCGGCGCTACAGAGCCCTGAGCTCCAGAACGACCAAATATAGGAACAGTTTCTTTCCTCAAGCAATCCACCTGATGAATATTTAACACCATGGAACACACAACACATATTTGCACTATGTATACATCAATTTACACAATTCATACTTGCACTCTGTACATACATGCATACATATTGTCTGAATGTTTATGTTTACTTCAACTGCACATTTCACAATTGCAGTACATACAATTGAGTACATACAAATTCTATATATTGTATACTATTTGCATATGTATATTTCATGCTTATTTAAACTGCACATTTCACACCTGTAAATGTGTACATACAATTTCATCTATACTACATATGTCATTCTGTTACACTGTGGAGATTATGTCACAAACAAATTCCTCGCTTGTGAAAACATGCCTGGCAATAAAGCTGATTCTGATTCTCATGTAATGCTATAATGTGAAAAATCAGATTTGGGTCTGATTCAGGACCACATATGGAACAGATTTGAGTGTTCACACTACTCCTGAAGAAGTCTGACCTGGTCACTTGACCCCAAAAAAATCGGATTTGGGCCACTTTTACCTGCAGTGTGAACGGGGCATTACACTCAACTACAGCCTCTGCACCTTATAGTATTGTATTTTAGTGCCATCTATTGGGCAAATAAAGAAACTCAAGTGTTTATATTTCGTTATATAGTAACGAAACAATTCTGATCCCATACAAAACTACAGCTGGGAAAGTAAATACACGGCGACAACAGGAGCAAGAAAAAGAAACAGGTGAGAATAATCACTTGGGAAATTGAGGAAGAACGATTATAACAGAGGACGACAATGCAAAAAGTCAACAGAGGAAGACAATGCAAAAAGTTGTGTTCTGGGGTCTCATTTATAAAGCGTGCGTACACACAAAACGGGTCTGGAAACGTACGTACGCCAGTTCCCACGCAAAGGTTGTGATCTATAAAAAACAAACTTGACGGGAGAATGTGCGCACCTTTAAGCAAACTTTGAGCCGTGCGTACGCACATTCTGGAGACAAAGGGAATTGGCGACACAGATGGTGAGGTCGTGAACTGAAGTTAGGTTGTAGAAAATAAATGAGGGAAGAACGATTATAAGAATTAATAATGACAGTTAATTTTCACTCCATTTCAAACGTTATATCACATTATCATGAAGAGTAAATCCAACAGTGTTAATTGTGCCGTTTGTTTTAGGCTATACACATCTAGTAAAATCCAAACGTAATTCAAAATGTATTAAAAAAAATAAATGAATGATAATAATAATCAGCGCTGCCTTACAGTCACATTGTTCCACAACGGAGCGCAGGAGGAGATGGCGCGACTACATGTGATACAGAATAGCATGAAATACCCTTTTATTAGAGAACTACAGAACACAGTGTAAAAACGAAATATTATCAAAAAATGTCAAAGTCTGTAAATACAGTGATGAGCACAATCGCTACTCATCATCGGTCCCAACTATTACGGTGTTCATTACAAAACCGTCATGAGAAGTAGTGTTATAACATTTTCGTCTTAATTTTCGCCCACAAATGAATTCTGTGATTTTGTCAAGGTGTTAACGATCAGTCTAATTGCTAGAAAAATATAAATCCTCCGGTCACCAGGGTATGTAATGCTTCATGATGGCACCTGCTGGCACTGTTGGAGGATTGCGCCAATGGCAGAATAAGGAGAGAAAGAGTATTCAGGGACCATGGATGATTTCCTGGCCCATGATGATGACTGGCTAATAAGCCGATTTAGATTCCCTAGAACTGTGCTCTTGGATCTATGTGCTGAATTGGTCCAGTATTAGAGAGGGCCATGGTATTCTTTGCAACTGGCTGTTACCAGCGGGAAATTGGCAGACTGGTTAAATTATTTATATATAAAAACTATAAGTAGCCTAATCCTCAACTTTGTCTCCAAGACCTTTTTTGTATATGAAATAATTCTAATTGGAATATATCATCTCACCCTATAGGTCTGGTATATCACAGCCGTCCCTGAGTGCCATAATATCTGTCGTTTTGAATGGTATACTTAATATGGGTAGTAGCGATACATCAGGTTCCCCTACACTGTGCCGAAATTAAAATTAAATTTGCAGCAATGTTTGGTTCCCAAATGTAATCGGCGCAATTGACTGCACTCATGTTGCTATAAGGGCACCATCTGCAAATGAATTTGCTTATGTTAATAGAAAGCATGTGCATTCTATTAATGTGCAAATCATATGTGACTCCAACATGACCCTCACAAACATTGTGGCACGCTGGCCTGGTTCAAACACATGATTCCTTTATCTTGACACATAGCAGTGTAGGGAACAGACTAAATGGAGGCGCAGTACGTGATGGCTGGCTTCTTGGTGAGTTTAACAATATTTAAAAGTAAAAACTGTAACAATTTTGTTTTTAATATAATTATAACAATGTTGCATTTACATAATATATAATAACCTATAATTATATAATATAATTATATAGTAATATAATTATAACCTGCAGGCGACAGTGACTGAGACGCTGGCTCCTCACCCCATTTTTAATCCTGCAGAGCGCAGAGGAAACTCATTATAACGAGGTCCACTCTCGTGCCCGCGCAGTTGTGCAGCGTGTAAAGGGCGTGTAAAAATGGGCGTGTACAGGGCGGGATTTGAGGCTGGTTCACGTACGCACATCGGCGGGTGATCTGTGATTTATAAAGGGAACATTGCTTACATGTGTGCGTACTGTGTACGCCGGTTTTTTTTTTATTTGGCGGAATATTTTTTGGCATACGCCATTTTTGGCTGTTGGGCGCCCGTAAACTTTTAGTAGAGATCCTACGCACAGTTTTAAAATGAGACCCCTGGTGATCTGATGTGGAATTGTCCATTGGGATCGTGACACAGAAGGGATCTCATTGTTAAACACTTTCATCATACAATAAATAATTGGTGTAACTGAAAAGTGCTTTCAAACCAGACAAGGGAAAATGTGACTCAAGTGTTTTGAGTGTTTTCCAACCTGCAGCCTACTTGCTGAATAAGTATGGACTAATTCATAAAAGAGGAGAGTAAAAAAAAAAAGTGCACAAACTTGTATGGTTGAAAAAACTTGCACGCATATTTTGGAAGGAGAATTTCAACGCAGCTCGTAAATTGACTTGAGGGGTAATTTCTGAGAATTTGACCTTTGGCATATTGGAGACAGATATTGCTTAATATGGCTAGGAAATTGCTCAGAATAAATGTGAAGAAAAAACACCGAAAGAAAAAATAATCAAATAATTCACTTGTGTTTAGTTCAATTTATATTATAATTACACATAGGACCTGTGTTTATTTCTTTTATTTTTTAACACGTGTTTACTCTTTTAATAAAATCACACGTAAAAACATTATTCCTCTGCGTTAGAAAGAGACATTAAAGGAACCTATTACTGTAGATAAAATGTATACTTTTCCCCATGTCATGTTTGAAGAAGATTGGTGGAAGACGTTCAATTAATCATATGAAGATTGTCAATGATACTGTCATGTAAAACATTATTCAGTATACTCTCTCTCTCTCTCTCTCTCTCTCTCTCTCTCTCTCTCTCTCTGTCTCTCTCCCTTTCTCTGTCTCTCTGTCTCTCTTGCTGTCTCTCTCTCTCTCTTGCTGTCTCTCTTTCTCTGTCTCTCTCTCTCTCTCCTCTCCCTCTGTCCTCTCTCTACCTCTCTCTCTTTATCTCTGTCCTTTCTCTGTCTCTCTTCTCTCTGTCTCTCGTCTCTCTCTCTCCCTCTCTCTCCCTCTGTCTGTCTCTCTTTCTCTCTCTGCCTCTCTCTCTCCCTTTCGTCCTCTCTACCTCTCCCTTTCTCTGTATCTCTCTTCACTCTTCCTCGTTCTCTCTCTCTCCTCTCTCTCTCTGTCACTCTCTGTCTCTCTCTCCTCTCCCGCTCTCTCTCTCCGTCTCTCTCT